>NW_026931953.1:0-50187 GCF_032062105.1 Saccostrea cuccullata
AACCATTTAACACAAAAATAAAGTAATCTTTTTGATATGCATATCATGGAAAAAATGTCAAAGATTTTAACCTGAAATACTATGAATTTCTTACCCTTGAAAAATGTGCATTTTTCAATTTCAAAAATTATCTGTGAAAAAACTTGTCTTTTAATTTTGGTAACAAACTTTCTTTAGGTAGCTGGTAGTAAAAGCAATCTTTATATTTTTTGCATCATTTTTATTCGACAAGTTTTGATTTGATAGCAGAAAATTACCCCTCCCCCTTCCCTTAATCACGTTCCCGCGCGTCTTTCAGACTTGGGTCGATTACTATGCTATTAATATACTAATACACGTTTAAAAATTCATATTGGAATTTTGCTTTTGCTTACATATATTAGAATTCTCATATGTACAGCGTACTCAAATGTTGAATTTTCGGCAATTTTTGAATTTTCGAATATTTCAAAAATGATTTTCAATAAAATTTTGATCATATTTGATTACTTTAAAATAATTCAAACATAACAGTTGTTATGATTTTTACATACTCTTGGATGATATTTTAAAAGAATTTCCAATGTTTTTTCATGATTTCTCGTCCAATGCAACCGTTTTTGTATTCATTCATTTTCAAACATACTTTTGCCTTGCCTTCATACAAAAACATTGCAGTTCATGTAATTTCTGTATTTTCAATACCTTAATGTTAGAGTAAGGCACAAGATGAAAGAAGTATTTCTCATCTGTTCGACTATTTTCCATGTTAAAAAGATGCCATTTTTTCAGCTTCCTTTCCTGAAATTTAGCATCCTAAAAGTACCTACCAACACAAACTTTCAAAGTTTCAGATATCATAAATGTAAAAGAATTCTCTTTTAAATAATTACAATTTACTATTTTGAAGATACGTAATACTATATTATCCAATCCTTTCACTATTTTTTCTTAATGCTGTTTTGTCATTTTTCGGCGCTGCATTTCGACAAAACCAAGACAGACGAGTAATAAAAATATGTAAAATACCATAGACTACCTATCTGTAAGAAGTCAGTTTGAAAAATTTAAACAAATAGCATCAGAGAAAGCTTGATAAATTAATTTGTAAATACCTATGATAAAATCACACAAATTAACATCATAAGGATATGGAAATAACGAACAGTATTCAATCTCAACGTCCATTAAACAAATATACAAAACAAGAGCAGAGCAAACACGGACCTCCGAAACATCAGAGGTGGGATCAGGTGCCATGGAGGAGTGAGCATCCCCTGCTGACCGGTCACACCCGCCGTGTGCTCATTGTCATAATCAGGAAATAACGGAAAAAATCCGTAGTCAATTCAGTGTATAAATAATGGACTAACAATTGGTATGAAAAACGTCAGTCAGCATTTCATTCAATGATAAATTGTATTTGCTGACAAGGTCATTGTATCGACCATAGAATTTACGAAATGATGACTTTAAACGAGACTGTTGATATTCTTGTTTCATCAACTTGCTTGTCAATAATTTACCTCGTTTAAGAAATTGTTCATACGTAGAGCATGCTCTTGCGTATCGAATCAACTGAGATATAAATACTCCGTATGCAGGTGATGAAGGTATATTGCTGCATAAGTAAGGGAAGTTGACGATAGAAAAGTTAAAGTCATCACGTTTATCATATAGCTTGGTTGTTAGATTACCATTTGTGTCTTTTTCAAGTAAAATATCCAAGTATGAAGCAGACGTGTTGGACTCTGTGGTATCTTTTATCTCAAGCTCACCAGGATATATCGTGTCGACGTAGGAATGGAAATTATCATTATTAATTGACAATACGTCGTCGATATATCTAAATGTCGAGTTGAAGGCCACAGCAAGTGTTTTTTTCTTTTCACGCAAAAGATTTTGCATAAATTCTGCTTCATATGAATATAAAAATAAGTCTGATAATAACGGAGCGCAATTTGTTCCCATGGGAATTCCAATAGATTGTTGGAATACATGGTCTCCAAAAACCACATAGATATTGTCAATCAGAAACTCAAGCATCTTCTTGATGTCAACTTCAGAGTACTTATGAGTACAATCAGAATCTGTTTTAACAAAATAATTTTTCAAATGACCAATGACGAGGTAAGTAAACTTACGAGTTCCATTTTTGTTGAAGAAGCAGCTGTCAATGATATCAAAAAGCCTGGATTTTAATTTGTCGTGCGGAATTGTTGTGTATAAAGTTGAAAAGTCGTAAGTTTTTATGCTGTTGATTTTTGTAAAGTCTTGTGATTAATCATACAATTTATAAACAAATTCTTTTTTAGAATATTGACTTTTAAATCTAAAGATAATGATTTTAGAGAATAGGCACCTTTAAAGTGGAATATTTAATAATATAATTGTTATACCTCGTACTGAAACTCGATAGTTTTAAGTTTTATTGCAAGAAAAATTTCACTTTAATTTGTGTAAAAAAAGGAAGCTCAAACGGATCTTACCTCCGAGTACTAAACAAGATTAGACATAGCAACATCATAATATTGAGCATTAATAGAAAATTACTCTTTTCAGATTGATTGATTGATTGCTTATACATGTACAAGCTGATAATATTGAAATTCATAACCAATTAAGAGATTTACAGAAAAAAATAGACAAACATTTACAACATTTAATCAACTTTTGATTCGAGTATCAGTACATTATTCTCTATCATCTTTTTTTTGTGTAAATCTAATTAAAGAAATAAACTATTTTGAAATGATACCATTAATTTTGTAAAATTATAATAATCATTCAGGCATTTGCAAGTTTAAAATCACAGTTTAACAATTAAGTTAACACTTTAAAGACAATTGAACCTTCTCAAACAGTGAGTACAGTGTACCAGTTTAAGGTATGTGAACTTTCTCACAAGAAAAAGATTTCAGATTGGGTAATAAATTAATTCGAAATATTGTGAAGGAAATGTACATGATTATAAACTATTTAGCCAGTAAAACTATCGCAGAATTGAGAAACTCAAAAATCACTTAAAGATGGATGAAATGTAAATGAAAGACGACAGAAAGGTCACTGAAAGACGACAGAAAGCTAGGTCACTGAATGATGACAGAAAGGTCACTGAAGGACGACATAAAGGTCACTGAAGGACGACAGAAAGGTCACAGAAAAACGACAGAAAGGTCACTGAAGGACGACAGAAAGGTCACAGAAAAACGACAGAAAGGTCACTGAAGGACGACAGAACGGTCACAGAAAGCCGACGGTGAAGTTACTGAATATTGCATGGAAATGCGTTCGATGAATTTTGACTGAGAGGTACCTGAAACGTGACTTAAAGGCAACTGAGAGATCACTGAAATGAATGTGCCAATCTGTGGCTGATTTGTCACTAAAAATCAATGAAGGCCGTAAGTTAGATTTTAACAAAAGGTCTTGTTTCTGCCCCTGAAAAAAATAAGGAGGAATTAAGGAATGTTTGTCTATTAGAATTGAAAAAAAATCTATAGGGTGTATATATATGTTCATCTACTATCTATCACTTATTCAGTAGAAACGCATTAACTATTGTTATTTTCAAAGTAAAGGATTTTAAATTATGATTGCTCGTTCCTTCACAAAATCTGTCTGAGGAAATCTAGCATGTTTCTAACCAATATCACAGTTTTAACCTTGATTTCCCATGTTCTAAGGCATGTTCAACACCGGTATATTTTTTATATAGTTTATCTAATAAGCATAAATATATACAGCCTGACTACATTGGATATCAGTAAGCAAGTAAGTGTCTTTGTACCAAAATCATTTTATATTTTAAAGTCTTTGGAGCCTGGGAATCAGGAAATGTAGGTGACTCAATTTCAGAATAATGTCAGTAGGTTGCTGAACTCTGTGAGAGTCAGAGAGCTAACTTTGCTTACGTGTCAAATCAATTATGAACAGATTGTGATACAAATCTGGTAAATTCCAAAATATTACAGCTGACATAATGAACAGAAGATCTTTCTCTTTCTTTCTCCTCTCTCGTTTGTGTCTGTTGGCATATTGACGTGTGTAATTTTACAAATTAAAGTTCAATTAAAGAAATATTATATTATTCAGATTCTACAGTTCAGCAATCAAACACATTTTTACCCACTGAAGACATATCTTTATAATGATTTAACCTTGAAACTTACATATGTTTACGTTTTGAGCACACATTTGAATGCAATAATTTCAATCACTTTTTTAATATTTTTAAAACACTGAAAATGACATTTTGTAGGTAGTGATGATATATCATAAGCTTGCAAAGTCGAATAACTTTTACTTCTATTTCACCATTACTTTACGAATGATGCAATTTTAGGAACTTTAAAACAGTTCTCTGATGCCGATGAGAGGAACATTTAAAGACTCTGTATTGAAGGGCCTGTTTACAATACGAGAGAGAGAGAGAGAGAGAGAGAGAGAGAGAGAGAGACTTGATTGATTATCTCCTTAATTACATAACCATCAATTTGCTTAACTGTCCAATACTTATTCAATGTCATTTGCTTGTTTTTATGCGGTCTTATTCAAATCTAATGTTTATGAAAACCAAATACTCTTAAAGAGGTTTGATTCATTTGCATAATTAGATGTCTGGAATCCTTTTAGTGTTTTGTGAATAAATAATTATCAAGATACGAGTGACGTAAACATGTCCTTATCTTCAAACTCAACACTTGGTTTAACACATAATTCTAAGCATTGATATTTGTTTGATCCCTGACTTAGAATTTCGTTAAATGGCCTATACGTATATTATATTAATGCTGACTAATAACTAATCACTGCATGTGTAAACCTCTAGGGAAATGGATCTGTACAGAAGAAGACATTTTCCTTTCCTGATTTAAATAATTCATAAGTGAAAAAGAATTAATTAGATTATCCAATCTGTATGTACTGGTCCCAGTTGACAAAACAGATGATAACATTGTCATTGGTTGTAATTTGTTTAATTAAGTGGATACAATGTTCTTGTCATCAAAGAGAATTTATTATTACCCTGTAAGTGAAAAAGTGACTGTTGTTCTTCATAGTAATTGTAAGGACATAATTTCCACATTAAATTGTCGACAGATTTTTACCTTTTTTATTATAAGAAAACGAAGTGTTTGACCAATCTGCAGGAATTGTTCACTCATCCATAGCAACTGATCATAACTTTGATGTTTAAAAGGTCAATGTTTGCCCAGCTACTAAATTGTTTGAGGAAACGTTTGGCTAGAACACTGTTCTTAATCTGTATGTATTTCCCTGAAAGTAAATTACTATAGAAATCATGGAAGTTCCCGACCTACAAATCACTATCTTGTGATGGAAGCATGCATTCCAATGAGTTTATCATCGCAAATGATACACAGTTTTGTATCAACGTTGACTAATATTAATAATAATAATTTCTAAAGAGGGTTACTATTAGTGCGAGCACTATTCTTACTTGAGGCCCTCTGAAAAAATGAATGATACACAATAATAAATACATGATAAATAGTACATTCAGCATTATAATATATATGTCACAACACTCAATAATAATGCATGTTTTATTAAACTAAAACAGCCAACAAATATACGATTATACAAAAATTTAAGTTGAACTTTTTTCTATGATATATGATAATACAAAAATTTAAGTTGAACTTTGGTCTATGATGGAAACATTTTTACATTTAAAGATAAGTTATTCCACAATACTGCAGGCGAATATTGAAAAGATTTTTTTTAGACATTTCAGTTTTGTGCTTTAAAATACACAAGTCAAAATTAGAGTAAGGGCTTCGATGGTACGAATTGGATGATCAGAAATTGAACATGTTGGACAGGTACTTTGGACTTTGACTGTAAAGCTGTTCTTTTTACAATAATACTAACTTATTTACAATCAATGGCTCATGTTCTGACAGCCAATCAAGTTTTTTTTTCAAATAAGGCTTTTGATGGCTTGTCATAGGCATAATCTAAGATACAGCGCCCTGTCCTTTTCTGTAACTTATGAATCCTATTGAGGCTAGATATTGATGCACTACATCAAACTGTGAAACTGTATTCAATTAATGGCATTATATAAGCATGATAGAATAACTTTTCTGTAGTAATTTGAAGATATTTCATAATCCTTATAAATACAGATATTTATCGAGATACGGCTTTACAAACAGGATCGAGACGTGTATTAAAATGAGTGAATTATTAACATGAATTCCAAGTTATTTGTCATGTGTGACACTCTCAAGAATTGAACTGAAATTTGTAAATTTAGATTTTGGTTTCTCAGTTTTGACCGTCTCTGATGTGTGGATAACAACATGCATTTTGTTTAACTAGTGTTCAAAATTATCTGGTTCTGAGAAAACCCTGTTTCTGTATTTTTTATGTTCGATGATAAGATATTTTGAATCGGAGAAACATTACCCTCAGAAAAGGGAAGAGTAGTGTCATCCTCAAATTAATTAATATATGATTTTCAATGAAATGGAGACTATTGATGTAAAATAGGAAAAGAATTCAACCTGAAAGTGATCCCCTTGGCACTCTCGCTGTGACTAACTTTTTTCAAATTTTATATTTCCACGTTGAACACTTTGATATCTACTGTTCAAAATTGAGGCAACCAATTTCACTGCTTTAGTTTCAAAATTTCAATCAAAATATTATGATTCACAAAATCAAAAGCCTTACTAAAATCAAGAAAGGTTACACCGACAAGTTCACCAGTATCCGTTGCTTGAAATCATTTATCAGTCAATTTAGTAAGAGCACTTGGGCATAAGTTTGATACTTTGAAACCTGATTGTGATTTACAAAGTAAACTAGAGGTACTGTGAGCAATTAGCTTACTAAATGTTACTCCCGCCTCCCATATAAATAAATTTCAAAGTCCATGTTTTTCTGTAGCTGGGAAACCCAAAATATGTATCGGATCAAAAAATAAAATAGGATGTGCACAATGGCAATATGTAATAAAGATTCTGTGAAAGTTTTCATTAATTTCACTCAGTGGTATAAGAAGAATTGCCGATGAGAGATGGGTACCCCAAAAGCGTAACAGACGGACGGACGGACGGATGGACGGACAGTTTTCAAGCGGGGGCTATAATAAAAGTCTGATAAGAATTTAGGGATGTGATTATCAACATGTTTTTCGATCAATTTCGACAAATGTGGAAGGAAAGATATTGTCCTAAAATTACCAGGATTAAGTCTACTTTTCTGTAAATGGACATTACCTTTGCAAATTTTAATCCATTCATTTAAAAATACTGACATTGATAGAATGAGTGATAGATTTGTGTTTGTCTGGTGCAGCGAGTTTTAGCAGGCGTGGAACTATGGTATCGGTACCAGCCAATTTTTTTTAAAAATCAAGTTCGTTTAATAATTGCATCTTTCCTGTTTAAAATCATCTTAAAATCAAAAAGAAGTTTCTAGTTAAATAAAAAATATGGAGATAACGAACAGTACTCAATCGTAAAAAACACTTAAAATTACAAATTTTGGAGCAGACCAAACACGGACCTCTAAAATCTAAGAAGTTGGATCATATAGGAGTGAGCATCCTCTGCCGAACGCTTACACTCGATGCGTGCTCCTTGTCATAATATGACATTAACGAGAGAATCCAAAATTCTATCGACAATACGGTGTGTTACTGTGAGCAATGAGCTCACTAAACAATACTCCCTGGCTCCCATATGAATATATTCGCAATATCCATGTTTTGCTCTGGAAAATCCAAAATGTATGTCAGATCAAAAAGCAAAATAGGAGGTGCACAATGGCAATATGAAATAAAGATTCTGAGAAATTTCCTTCAGTGTTGTGAGAGGAGTTGCGGATAAGAGATAAGTACGCCAAAGCGTAACAGGCGGACGAACGTACAAACGGACGGACGGACGGACATACCGATTACCACATACCCTCCCACTTTTCAAGCGGGGGTATAATAATAGTTTTAAATTAGTACAAAAACTGTCAGTCAGCATTTGGCTTATTGGTATATTGTATATACTGAAAAAGTCATTTATCGACCATATAACTTAGGAAATTATTACTTTTATTTAAAAAAAAGACGTTAAATGTAATCTAACACCCAAGCTCTATGATAAACGTTATGATTTTATTTCTACTATCTTCCACTTCCCTTACTTAAGCAGCAAGATACGTTCATCACCTGCATACGGAGTTTTTATACCTCAAAGTTATATGGTCGATAACCATGTCAACAAATACAGTGGAAGGCAGGTCTGGGTTCTATCCTCGTTGGCAGATCCGCGTTAAACCTAAGACGTAATCATAGGTAGTTTCTTCGCCAAGCGCTCGGCACTAGAAGTGAAAGTCGCGGGTCTTTCCAATATGACATTAGAAACCCCGGTCCTGTGTCACGGGATGCTTTGACACGATAAAGAACCCTCATTGCTCATTCGACCTAAGTGCCGAGTATAGGTCTAAATTCAAAACTCTTCACCGGAATACGGTGACGACTCTGTTTGAGTGAGAAATTGTCGAGTGGGACGTTTAAAAAAAATACATCTAATCATTTAATCATACACTTATACGAGGATTGTTCAAAAAGTTTTAAAGGCAGGTGCGATAAAATTAATACATGTACTATGAAGTTTATACTTAAAATATTTTTAAGGAACATAAAACAACAAAAGTTAGAAAAATGTTGAAAATTTAGCTTGATACCTTCAATTTTTTCCCCGAAAATTATTATAAATTAAGAATACTTTTTTTTTTACCCGGCGAATTATCATAAATTAAAAAGACATTTTTTTCACCCGGCGCAGTCGGCATTTTGTTGCATGACGTAATTGTTTCTCAATTTGCACATTCTCTACCTAATACACTCATCTTGATGAGATTCCTTGGGGGATAAGAAAGATTTAAACTCGTCTTGTTTATATAAATTTAAAGATGTCATGAATACTTGATTTTAATGAATATGTTATTTCAAATAGATTTATACATCGTGAAAGATTCTAACTTAATTAAAACAGCATATTTGATTGTCGGAGTTCCACGTCTATCATATATGATCAACATAACTTTTCTACATGACACACTTTAGACACCACAAGAAATCGGCATTAACTTTCACTTTTCTCGTCTCTCTAATCTTTTTTGGTATTTAAAAACAAGAAATTTAAATGCATTTTATTATTCAATGTGCTATTTAAATAGTTCTTACGTCTATGCCAGTTTTTTACAGGGGGATAAAACTTTATAGCATGCTAGAAAAAAGAAACCCATCCTCTTTTCTGAAGTCATTACATCTCAAAAATTGTTTGGAGATTTTTTTAAATAAAATTACTATGCAACTTCATAGACTTACAAAATGGTGCTAAAATTGCAATGTTTAAGGTATGGGTTAGCGTTTTGTATTATCGTATGAGGGAATTATCGGTAATTTTACGGTATTATCGGTAAATTACAGGTTTTCATATTTTAAAAAAAAATGTTCAATTAGGTTAGAAAAAACACAATCTTTGTATTTGCCCCGCCAGGACGTAACTTTGCCATAAAAACATCAACAATTTATACTAAAAATATAATTAATGATGCATTGTTTAATATATAAATAAAAAAGATGATGCTAACTAAACGCTAGATAATTCATTGATATTCATGTATCTTAGGCGATTTTAATTTTATGGCGTTAGTCCACGAATTTTCCGAACAACCCTTCTATCAGATGCATCTTATATATAAAAATCACAGAAAGATAAACGTGTGCTCTATTTTGCCAGAAGTAAAAACTTTCTCAAATTTTACGAATCCCCCCCCCCCAAAAAAAAAGAAAGAGTTTGGAAATCATTACACTTCCGCGACCTCTTGTCTCTGTTTAAGTTTTCAATCAAAATTATTTCTTGTTTAAAAGCAAGGATCATTTTAAATTGTTAAGTACAAAATATCACAATTTTATCTGTTATTTGGTTTTTACATAAAATAAGTAAAATTTTGTTTTTGATATAGGAAGAATTTTTAGAAGACGAATAATATGTTCATAAACCAGAAATTCAATGCTATTTCAAAGCCTTTATGTTGACCAAAAACCCCCATAAAAGTTATGTATGATATGCTGAAAAAATCAGTGATTTAACTTTTAGGTACAAACAAACTCAATGTAAACAAATAAAGTTGTCAATAGCATGATTTCATCCTTCTTGAGAGTAAACGGAGTTTTCAAATGATAGTTCTTGGACCAGAAGTCCAAGAGTTACTACAATGCGCTCAGTTAGAGAAAACTCGACCTAATCATCTGAAAAATAGGCATTTTAAAAAAGCAAAGAAGAATTCCTTCGCTCTGATCTTGATATTGATTAACCTATTGTATTGTAAAAATTAAGCTGCAAATGTTGTTTAGGGCAGTCTTGCATGTTGTAATTAAATGGCTGGGAGGGGGTGTTTTAAGAGTCATATGTTACTTAGTAAAGTTAAGAGGTAATATTATAACGTTTTAATTAAATCTCTGATGTTCTGAGAAGTAAGTTTAGCCTTAGTGTATTCTTTTTTGAGAATCATTAGATAGAAAATTCAAACATTTGTAGATTACTGCTTGTTGCGTTTGTTTTGCTTTTCAGTATATAAAGTTGCTTAGCATTTCCTACGATAAAAAAACGACAGATACCATAATTAGAACATTAAGATTACCTAATCGCATAAAAACATACGTTACACGGATTGTGTTTTATATTCATGATGTAAAATAGATTTTTGCTGATATGTTACCCATTTGTCTGATTATAATCTATATTTTACTGCCAATATTTACTCTAGGAATTGAAGAAGTGTATGAGTGAATCGTTTTTGTTTTATTTTGACTAGAAACTCTCCGACAATCATCTCCACTATAGTATCCATCATTCAGACGCATGTCTTTATCAACAAATCGAAGCGGTTTAATTATCAAGACTTTTTTCCAGTAATAGTGTACTTTATGTTTTTATCAATCGATGGGTACATCACTGTTTTCTTGTTTATTTTATATAGCATTTATGCAATAACTTCACACCCGTTATGTATTGTTTTCATTATATCCTATACTACATATTGAAATAATCTCTATTTCAAAGACTGTGTAAGATTTATAATGTATAATTTAACAAAAAAGACATTCCATAGTATATTATTCTCTTCTGTAAAACACACTCCTTGCAAAAACCCTGGCTTTTCACTAAAGGATATAATACTGAAAACTCACAATCAATCCATCCCTGGCTGATGGACTGTGACACAATCCATCCCTGGCTGATGGACTGTGACACAATCCATCCCTGGCTGATGGACTGTGATAGTTCCCCAGTTGCATTTTTATAATTTCTATTCAGTTGGAGCCGACTCTCTATCCGTCCTTTTGCAAGCAGTTCTCTGCCTTACCTAGACACAGAAATAATTCAAACATGTAACATCTGTACTTCTATACATTAATAGGAATGGTACAAAATGATACTTTTAGTTATCATCTGTTCGACTGCCTTCTGTGTTAAAAACTAAGTATTCTTTTAAAGTACTTTTTGAAATCTAGCATACATTGTAATAAAAGATATACCCATCGCAAAATTTGAAAAGTTTGAAAGTTTCAGACCTTAATGTAAAACAGTTTTTTATTCAATAGTAAGTAATTACTATACTAAGGGCTAAAGAATTCTTTATTATCCTTCTATTGGCATGAATTGTATGTAGCATTGTAATTTTACGTGGCCCTATTTCGACGAAAAGGAATGTGGCAAATGTGCAAAGTGCTCAGAAAAATACTCATCTTTAATAAGTCAGTCTAAAATTTCTGCTGAAAAGTAGGTCTAGGGATTAAATTTGTGAAAAGGTATGGAAGAATCATACATGTAACATTATACAAATTACTAGACTAATAAATTACCATATATAACATTAATTTACAACAAATGAGATACTGATTTTACACTATGTTTATAGTTTTTAATTATGAGATACTATGTACCTTTACCGTGAGAAATTTTACATGTTGATTCATCGATTTGTATTGAGGTTGTAGATTTTTGAGATCGATTGTTCTTTATTATCGTTATTGTACGTTATGTTATATTTATCATATAATTTTTACTGCATATGATAATCAAAATTAACCAATTTTCGGAAATTAGAGGGGAAGATTTTTTTCAACAACGTATTTTATTATTAAATTTTCAATAATTTAACTTAAAATGACTTGTTGTTAAATGAGCTTCTTTGTGAGCAGGGAATATACTTATAACGTCTATAAAAATGTTCATAATTTGGCGTAGAATTCATTGGTCCATGAAAATTACGGTTCTTTGTAATTTTTTAATCAGTCATTTACATTGATGTGATATTACCAATAAAAAGTTATGTAAAGTAAACAAAATTAATTAATTACAGGAACCTGTTTATTTTTTGAATAGCTATGGAGGGAGCTGGGTTTCCTAGAAAAAACTTTGGCTTCTTAAAATTAAAGAAAACGAAGCTTAAATATATTACATATATATTGACTTTGAATAATGTTTCCCTCTGATTTCCTATGCATTATTCAACTGCACATAGAATCTAAAGATGTACATTACACAAACAGTTTGTTAAAGATTTCGTTACAGCACCACTTATCATGTTCATGTCCAGTGTTCAAATTGAGGCATTGATATCATAAATAGTTTTTTGTGATTTTTTTCAAATAACTTTTTTCTTAAATGTATTGAAATGTTTTATTTCAAGTTTATTATGAACAAAATTTTAGTGTCAAATGGTGGACACTATCTTTAGACATGAACACACAATGAAAATAAATCATAATATCTAATATCAATTTTATCAGAAAAAGTAACTTGTTCCTAAAAAACAACAACTTATATTTTTTATACGGGCATAAACTATTAGGAACACGAACCTTGAATATTCTGGTTGTGTATCTCAGTGTATTGCAAGTAAAAAAAAATGAAGAATGTTTTAACGAAATGAAATCATTCTACAACTTAAAATGTTGTATTTAAAATGTGAACTTTTAAGATGCAGTCCACCGAAAAACCAGACAATGGGTGGCACATGGCATATCACGGACAATCATTATTTTTGCATGCAGACTTCTTAAAACAAGTATTTACACATGACAACATCAAAAAATGTGTTAGTGGTCCTGTAGTCCTATTTTTCGTAATTGCTTAATTTTAAGTGCAAAAAGGTCATCATAAGGGTATAAAAAATAATACGTTTTTATTTTAGTTTATATGCAACACAGATACTAAAAAGCTAGATGTGTCAATCAATATTATTCATAGCAAAGACTCTTATCTTTTATTTTATAATGAATAAGACATCAAATTTTATTTTTTTAGAAATAAAAATGTGGTCCAAAATTAAGTTTAGCAAGTAACTTTTTGAATTCAGTATCCAATTTTTGATACCTTGTAAAATCCAATACATTACTATGACAGAATTTTTTCCTCATGTTATTATGAATACAAAGTAAAAACTTTTGAGTCACTTCATAAAATTGGTGGAAACAGGTATATTGAGGGGAATATAAGGAGTTAAATTCACCTATTATCTACGATTTTTCCCAAATTAAACCGATCCCGATAGGAATTATATAAAGATGAAAATACTATAATTGTATTGTTAAATTTGGCTCTTTAATTGTTATATAGTTAAAAATTTACTTTATTCATTTTTATACATGTCTTATAGGTGGCAGTTGCCTTTAGTTTAATAACTAAATAAATTTCGAATTATTTTCGATCGGGATCGGTTTTATTTCAATCGGTGTGGTTTTTAGGAATTTTTCCTAAACTTGGTTTTTCATTTTAATTTACCAGAAAAATAATATGCCTATCTTTGTTTCTTTTCAGTCAGTGACATACTTTAAATGATTTTGTCCACATATTTAAATTCCTCATGTCTTTTACGTACATCATTACAGTGTACATGTAAAACATCTTTGATTTCTTGATACTCAGTATTAAAAAAAAATAAGTTTTTGTACATGCATTATGCAGTAACTGAGAGAAGACAGCTTTGCTTCATTATTTATCTTATTTCAATGTAAAAAACAAATTCTTTCATTAATATTTTCTCAGGAATTAATAAGGAGTTAAAATCTATTAGTGGCGCACATCCCTATTAGTGGCGCACATCCCTACAGTGTAAATACAGAAAATATTTTTATGTGTATAGTCTCGGGTTTATCCGAGTTTTTTTTTCAGCCCGTCATCTGTTAATCCTTTTATCCTATATATTCTTCTTTTACAATATTTAATTTGATAAAAACTAAATTATGTTCTTTCATCTACATCATTGTTTAAGAGCCCAAAAATCGCAAGCAAAATGCAGGGGGTTGAGGGGGGGGGGGGCAGGAGGCATCATGGCATAATGTTTTCAAAAACTGGTTTCATGAATATAAAAACATGTTAGAATTGGCCAACATAGCAACATATTTTAAGTTGGGAGTTCAGCAGTAATCTTCCGTAATAAATATTATTGTAACTTTTTCAGGGTTTTTGTTTTATATTTTTAATCGTATCGCTGCTTGTTTATTTTTATTTGACTGCAAACATAAAAATATTAAAGATTTTACAAACATCATGAAGTAAACATCTCAACTTCGTTAAATTAAATTTTGCTAAATTTAAAATATTCACGATTCCTTGATATTTTCAATATAAACACTATAAAAATTAATTATTTTTGCGCATATCATAGTACTAAAAACATGTATAAGATATAAAAAAAAACATTATTTAACATTTTGGATAATTCACTGTGTAGAGTAATTGAACAGGAAAGGAGAAATTACTTATTTTTTAATCATTTTTCTTAGCACTTTTACGCAAACAATTTACAAACTTTTCTGGAAGTCTTGTAACTATTTGATTGTGACGCAGTATTAGTCAGGTATATGACGTCGCTGATACATCAATGGAAACGTGGATTCAATCTGAATAATACTGCCCATTTTTATCAAATATTACGTTTGAGGGCGTGAATGAGTTCTTTTTTACAAATAAAGTAGTTATCTTTTGTTTAATAATTTTCTTTAGTGTGTCGATTCTAAATATTTCACTAGGATTCCGATAGTAAGGTGTGTAGCAGATTTACCGATGCCACGGGAGATAACTCTTGCACTCTAAAATTTCATTAAAACGTCTATATATTTTGCCAGAAAAATAATTCAAAAGTGTTTTCCCACTGATTTTATTTTTTAAATAGAAAGATGAAATATTTCTTGATTTAGTTCAGCGTGAATTAAAGTCCTGTTAAAAAATGTATTGGAAGTTACAGTTCTTTGTTTCTGACCTAAATTCGATGGCTTATAGGGGAACTCAATTACACGAAAAAACGCATATAAGTAATTTTTAAAGAAATCTTCGATTACGTTATTCCATTTGGACCACGTTGATATTGTTTTCAATAAAATATCAAATATTCGTCACATTCGATGTGCCGCCTATCAATACAATACTGCCTGGTTTTTCGGTGGACTGCCTCCTAAAGCTATGTTTCCTAATTACCTGAAACTCAAAACACTAACGAAGTTGGAATATTACATCTAAAATTCAGAACAAAGATCTTATTTTCTAGAGTACATAAATTGATAAAGCAGGTATATAAATCAAGACACTTTTTTTGTGATAGCGCTCTCGAGCACTAGCAAGTACGTTAGTGTATGTTTCTGGAATACGTATGCTCGGCTTCAGCAAATAAACCAGATAAAGACGAACCTTCTTTTCTGTGTTTAAGAACGCTACGGCGCTCGCTCATCTATCTTTTTTAAAAGATAAACTTGATTTAATTAAAAATGTTGTAGAATATAACTAGAATTTCTTCCTCATACAAAAATGTTGTCATCGTATGATAGAGCTCATCGTTTTGCTATTCCATGGCACATTTATTGCTTGGCGAAAATTTGGATGTTGTTCAATAACGTTTGATAAACTGTTTTTAGGAAACTGTTACATCGGGGTGTCATTTTCAAGTAATTATAATTAGGAACATACAGTACCCGCATCGTTATTCTTTACAATTCTATCGTGTTCTATCGTGCGTGTATCCTATCGTATCGTGCGTGTATCCTATCGTATCGTGCGTGTATCCTATCGTATCCTATCGTATCGTGTTTTCCGTTTATCAGGTTTTGCGTTTTCTATCGTGTTTTCCGTTTATCGTGTTTTGCGTTTATCGTGTAAATCGTTTATCAGGTTCTATCGTGTATCGTGTTTTGCGTTTATCGTGTATATTCGGAAACCCTCGCTTTTTATCTTTACTATAGAAAGAAAATACTGAGCTATTCCGAGTTTCTTTTTCGTTTTGTTAATAAAAATAAGATTAATTCAACCGAAAAAAGAGAAAATAAAGTTTTATCCCTTTCTTTTTCATCAATATAAGAAATATTAAAACGTAGAAGGAAAAAATAATTAAAAGCGTATTTCATGAATGAATAAATTTATTTATTAATAAATAAATAAATAAAATAATTATATCATGGTAAAGCAGAGAGTGATAGTCAAAATTTAAACAGTAACTCTATTTTTCGGAAATGAAATTAAAAGTAGATCGATCACCTGGTCTAATTTAAAAAAAAAAAATTCATCGAATTGTATGATTTATTTTGTCAAAATTAAATATTATTAATATGATTCTTTCAAATGAATCGGAGTTCCCAGAGAAAGATTTTTTATATCCTACAAAGTTCGCGTACGCAAAACGCAAATAAATAAATAATAAGCAGGATATTGATATGTATCTTTTTTCATGAAATATTCTGTTTTTCCTTGTTTATCGTCTGAAAAAAAAACGTTAGTAATATGTTTACACCTCTGATCTGCATGTATGCACAATTATTTAAAGTCTTGATGTTACAAATATACATGTAATAAAACATAAGACATTTATCCAGATGATTTTAACAACGATTTTGGCCGTATACGTTCAAATTTTAAATTTATTTTTTAAAGCAATTATAAATTCCTTGAAAAAGTTGGCAAACACACGACAAACTGTTTTACAGACTTTTTACTCATTGAAAGAGGATAAGCTAAGGTGTTTTAGCGTTGAAAGGATTATAGAAAGAAATTAGCCAGTTGATGGGTAACCGGGGTATCAAAATACTTATTGCATTAAAATAAAAATAATATATACAGGGAAAAACATGAAGTTTTTAAGCAGCTTACCTTTTCGACGTGGAAATAAACTGAAAATATAATCCATCGGGATGCCAAAAATCAAATTAAATCGAAGACCATTCCTTACCAGAAAACTGACACGTATGTGTAGCTCTCTCATCAGCACACTGCGTTCCTGTGCTGTCAACCACCCCTTCCCCCTTCTCCCCTAACTGACACCTCGGCCCGTGTGTGTGTGATCACCGTCAACATACCTGTACTGATTTTACACCTTGGTTCAATTAGTAACCTCAAATACTACCTGGTTCGCATCTTCGGGATTTTATTCCTAACTTGTTTAAACAGACTTATCAAAGATTTAACAAAAAATATATTATATAATTGTACAATTTATGGATTAAAAAATCATCTCATTGCTTTAATGTTAAATAAAAAATCAAATAAATCAATTTATTGAAATGATTGAAATCCCTAAGCTCACTCCGCTGATTTTCTTTCATTTCGTACAATGTTTCCATTATGTTTATAGTCTTTTAATAAACTTTAAAAAAGATACTGCACTTATGGTACAGGCACTTTCGGATCATCGGGTTTTCTACGTAATACGGACAAAATTAATTCTAGGAAACAATTTCACTGATCTTAGAAAAGGATGAAATAGTTCTAACATTCTAAACTACTGTATGAAAATTAGCTCGCTTTATTTTTTTACGGTATCTTACTATAAAAATAAAACCAAAGGAGTCGTCTGATCCGCAGTGACCATGCAAGACTGATAAATACACCAAATCAATTTGTAATATTAATCGATTTTATTCCATACGTATATAACTTTATTTAAGAATTCAATATTATATTTGGCTATTTGGTTAGATCTTGTTTATCTAATTTTAAATTGGTTACGAATTTTCAACATCCCGCCCTTCAAGTATGCCTCATATGATATTACCGGGTCAGTCTAAAATGATTTTTAAGGTTTAATAATTCA
The DNA here is from genome assembly GCF_032062105.1 of Saccostrea cuccullata. NCBI lineage: Eukaryota > Metazoa > Mollusca > Bivalvia > Ostreida > Ostreidae > Saccostrea > Saccostrea cuccullata. Next base: position 18,103 of record NW_026931953.1, read on the forward strand.
TTTGCCGAATTAAACCTATTTTTTTTGTTTTTATTAGAAACAGTACACACAGAGTTTATAGCAATGATTTCTATTAATTATTTAGTCGGAAAAGTCGCATTTCAGTCTTTTAATATTTGTTAATTAATTTTTCTGCTTTGTATTGTAAAGAACAATGTATTTTACCATTCAATGTTCGTTGATAAATACGAGGTTTTAAGTATATGATATATAAATGTTTACATCTACATAAGTCAGAGCTTAGCGCAAACGTACATGTGCAATTGTAGCAGAATCATATTCTCATGACACAGTTTACAGGTATTAATGCAGAGCGCTATTATTTTAACAATTATTTAGATTTCTATTCAGGAAATTAATTTTCTTGAACTGTTTGGTTCTTGATAGATCTATCATGTTGAATTTATTAATTTTGTTAAAGCCGTATTCTTTAAACCTTTCTTTCGGCCGGTCTTCTACATTTATTTTTTTTCTAAGATATTGATATTTAATTGCGATTTTTGGATACATCGCAGATTGTAATCTTTAGACATTAAATACAAATATTTAATTTATTGTGTAAATTTCTTCCGTGAAATAACTTGGTACTTGTAGATAAATTTATTAGATAGAAAATTAAAATTTATTTTTTTTCATAAATAATAGATCTGTTTATAGAGTTTCAAAATTCACACCCTTGAGAAGAAATTAAAAAAAAAAAATACAGTCTCCATTTCATAATAATCTATTTAATCACAGTCAATTTTTTTTATATAAATAAACAACTTTTGTAAAATATCCACAGAGATCTCAGGTTCTTTTTATAATAATTAAATGTACTTTATAGTTTAGATTCGAAGCTCTGCAAGTATTTAAATTAAGATATAATTTAATTTAAATAGTCTTAAATCTTTAAATTTCATTTAAAATAATTTTTTCGTCTTCTCAGAAAACGTTCCGCATTTTGAAACAATCCTATCAGGTTTTGCGTTTATCCTATCGTGAAGATCGTTTATCAGGTCTATCGTGTTTTGCGTTTATCGTGTTTTGCGTTTATCCTATCGTGCGTGTATCCTGTCCTATCGTGCGTGTATCCTATCGTATCGTGCGTGTATCCTATCGTATCGTGCGTGTATCCTATCGTATCGTGTATCCTGTAAAGAATAACGATGCGGGTACTGTACGAGACTTTGTCCACACAGTCTGTGAAACAATGGTGTTTTATTAAAATGAAGTGTTCAAGATATACTTATTGTGTATCAATATATTATTTATGGAAATCCAAGTCAGAATATTTTAGTTTCTATCGCTTGAACTATACATTTAGGCAAGAAGGATATAGAGATAAACAAAAATCTCGGTATTAAAAGGTTAATGCTGTATCTGCTTTTAAAATTGCACATATAGATTTTTTTCTTTACCTATTTGCTAACCTAGTGAACTACTCGTATCATTAAGACAATTTCATAACGTTTAATCTTTATTTTCATAATCTTTTTAACGTACGCAGCTAGGTTAAGGGCGCCCATAGGAAATATGCTTTTAAAGATTCTGAGAAAATCAATATAATTTTGATATATATGTTTTTATTAGCATGAGTTTAAATGAAATGAGAATTGTACTATTGCAAATATGTATGTATGGGGTCTCAACCGAGTTCGGCCAAAGCGGTTTTACGTACATCAGCTGTTTGTCACGTGACAAGGTTAAAATTAGAAAAAAATATATTAGGATACAAAGATCGTATAAGTTCAACGATATAAGGAAAATTTTTTACCAAGAAATTTATTATGCTTTCTTTAAGACAAATTTCTTAACCCAAATAGTGCTGAGAGCAACTTCCCCATGCACTGGAATTATATAAAATGTAGCCGTCTCTTTCAATTCCTCGAGCATTTACACTATACGTATTGATACATGTATAATGTAAAATTTCAGAAAAAATCAACAGCGCTCAACTTGCTCCAAGCACTTTTCGAAATAGTAGAGACAATAGCTACATGTGTACAAACTATCACAATTTATAGTTAAGCGGATATCGTTGAACTTTTAGATTTTCGAAGGGTTGTGTATGTGTTTGTAGTACATTTGTGTATAAAAGTGCATGAGTAAAGCTCTATTAGAGGTCTATTCGTCATCAATTTAATAAGACTGTGAAATATGAATTAATGCATTCCAAAATATGGCTCAATTTTAGTCAGATCACGCTTATTTAGTTTTGAATTTCTCATTAACAAGTTGTAAAATAGCTTGATCTGCGCCTCAAATGCAGAGACACTGCGTGTCACACTAGTCTATGACGTCATATTTGTCAGTACAGCAAGATCAAGTTAGCTTTAACTTTCCATTCAAATAGTAGTGAAATGACAAGGTAAGTTACGCATGAATTTAGATACAATAATTAGAAGAAATCACTGTGTGTAAAAGTGTATGAAATAGAAAATTATTATTCATTCGCCAAGAGTCAATTGTGCAGTTTCACCGAGACGTCATAATCGATTTCCCAAAATTCTGCATAGATTGATCTACCTTTGGTGGTCCTTAACCTAGCTGCGAAAGAATATTATACACGACTTGATTAGTGAAGGCTTTGAGATTCATTCCTAAGAGACCTGTTTTTCGCAGTTTCAAAAACTAGGCTAACTAGTGGAAAAATGTGGTACATCAATTGAATCAATAGTTCACTTTAAGTGAGAATTTCATAAGTATTGTGTTTGATACAATGACCCTGTAATATAAAATATTATCCATATTTTAGGCCAAAGTAAACTCACATTTATATACAATTTGTCATTAGAATTGTATCGTTAGTACTTTTCTTTTTTTTTTTAAGTTTATAACGGGCTTAAGAGCATTCTCATAGAATTCTCTTATAACTGTATTTTGCAAATGTACGTCTCTCTAAGATTCAAAAATAAATAAACCAATGATGATATTTAAGCAATGAATCATTATTTTTTGAGTGATATAGTTTCAAAACTGCAACGGTGTGTGCAAACAAATTAAATAACGCACGTATTCATTGCTTATATTTCCATTTTTTAAACTTTCTACCTTAAATGCAAATGTGATTTCTATTTAAAAACCTATGTATTATCCTTCGTGTAAGCTACATTTAATGGATCTGCCAAAGTAACAGGTTCTGGTCAATTTGTGCGTGATTTTTTTTATTTTCGCCTATAGTGACGTTGCACTTTATCAGCGTTCAACGATTATGACGTCAAACTAAAACGCATGCTTTAACCTCTTGGCACCCTGTCCGTGTTATGTTATTATGACTGCAATAGATTTCCAATCACTTTCTATGCAAAAAATATATGTAGTGTAAATATACTGTGTTACATTGACATTTAGAGGCTAATGTATCAAAGTTGAAATAAATCAATAAATTCTAAATAATGTCCTAGAGTCAGATAATTCTTACTTAGAATTTTATTTCAAAATTGCTGATTTATAATTTCATTTAGTTTGAGGTGATGAAGGAAATTATATATATAGATGACTGCCGTCACGAGAAAAGGGCCCTTAAGGTCAAATTTTCACAAATTGACTTTTTGGTAAATTTTGATAGCCGGACTCTTTCTGAATGCAAATATACAAAAATTTTCAAAATATCTCACTTTTTCAGTATTTTATGAGCATTTTAGTGAGGCGCTCCAAAAACAACTTTGACGTTACTCACTGAAAACGCAGTGACGTCACCTGCGTCTTATTCAATTTTCAAAAATTCTTAAAATTACATGTTATTTAAAGAACCTCAATCGCTTTGAGAATTAAAAACTTGAGAAACTGTTTAACTTTTTTTCTTCCAAGCAACTAGTATGTAACTATTCCTAGGGGATTTCGTATGGTATTACTATTTTCATACAATTCTATAGAAGATCTAGTAATTTCATAAAGGGGGGATGTGGGTCTAGACAGAATCTAGAAACGGTTTATATCATAATCAGCAGGGAAATAATATTTTTTTTAATTCATACAAACTATTCTTTTTATATGAAATAATCTAATCTAATTCAATTTATAAAAGATATAGAGCAGATATAACACTTAAAGATTAGGAGAGAGAGAGAGAGAGAGAGAGAGAGAGAGAGAGAGAGAGAGAGAGAGAGAGAGAGAGAGAGAATCCCATGCTGAAGGACAACGCGCGCAGAACGGGGCATCCCCCCGCAAAACGCAAAAAAGCACATCGATCCGGATATTTTAAAAAAAATGCTTGAGTCAGCATTCACTTACTAACACACAGGCACGTAACTTTATTCCCTATATCTGTTACGATAGGATAAAAACACCATGTATTTTCTGTATCACCGAACAATTCAATTGAGAAATAAATTCAGATTACGCCAAGATATGTAAACTTGTATTTAAAAACGTTTATTCCATTCATAAAAATTCATGAATTAAAAAAAAAATATATACATTCGCTAGATCCATGCAAGCGGATTTTAAAATTTTTACTTTTTTGAATAATTTATTAAATATGTTTAAAACTCTAAGCTTTCAATGTATATACAATTCATTTTCTACGCCTGTCTTAGTTATGGAGTAGAAACATAGTAAAGAGGCAAATAAAGGATTGTCTTATGAATGGTTTATATGCCGTACCTTAAATTAAAACTTTCTTTGAATTTATATCTCAAATTGAAACCGTCTTTTAACATCTTACTCTTTAAAAAGTAAATCACAATTTAAATCGGTAACAAATATTTCATCACGTTAACTTTTTTTTAAATTCTTAAGCACCTATACCGTTACACTTGAACACAACATTTGCATATTTCCTGCAAGGACCGCTACTATGATCTAAAAAAAAGAAGAGTTTTATGCATATTGTATAATTTAATCAAAGGGATGGTGAATTGTACTGTTCTAGTCTCCTTTTATATATTTAAGATAAACGGTGCTTGACTTTTCTGTGCGGAATTACATTTCCATTGAAATCTTGACAAAATCTATTTGAAACTGAAACCGGATGAATACTAGTATATTTTTGCGCGAGAACGGCGTAAAAAGAACCATTTCAGTGTGTGTGTGTGGGGGGGGGGGTGGGGTGGAGCTATATTTTTTTTTCACTTTCAACCACCAAATATTCCTGGTCTCTTTTTTATATATTCACACTAAACGGTGCTTGACTTTTCTCTGCGTAATACATTTCCATTCAAATCTTGACAAAATTTATTTGAAACTGAAACTGGATGGATACTTGTATATTTTTACGCTAGAACGGCAGGCCCGCAGGAACCATTTCAGTGTGTGTGTGGGGGGGGGGGGGGCAGCTATATTTTTTTTTACTTTAAAACACCAAATTTTTCTTGTCAAGCAAAACAAAACACTTTTTAATTCCATGAAAGGTCATCTATTCGTTTTCCTCCGAGACAATGGCTAATTAACTTTACATCTTATAAGCTTTTCTCATTCTGATGCTATTGTCTTAGCCAATAATGAAATATTATGTTCAACACACGTTTATGTTTTTTTTTACGAGGTGATGCTGTTAATTAAGTAATAACATACCGCTTAAATTTTCCTTTTTTTGGTTTAAAATATTTAGACAAACCATTTTTTCCTATTTTTATACCAAACATATCAAAAGTATTTTTTAAAAATTGACTAGCATCTTCGCCTGTCCCCACGCAACTCGTTTGAAAAAAAAGGGGGGGGGGAGTCAGCCAAAAAAAATCAATTTACCTTACAAGACTACTCATCAAAAAAAAAATAGGGGAGGGGGTGTCGAAACTCGAATCCAATTTTGCCTTTGGTGGGGGGTGTCAGTCTTCTTTCAGTATCAAATTTTCTTAATCAAACATGATATGGTTCTAGAGTGCAAGAATTTGATTATGCTGTAACAAAAAGTGTGTGTGTGGGGGGTGTTTTGAGGGGGAGGGGGCAACCGGACCTTCAATGTAGCCCCCCCCCCCCCCCCCGTTGCTCCTTGCATACGAATATAATGGCCAATATTTCTCTTTAAAAACAGAAATATTTGTGTTTGTTTATTAATTCCTTTCATTAGAAACATGTTAGGATTATGATATAAAGTTTTGTCTCGATTTCAACCGAACTTTAAGAAACTAATGTCGAGATATTCGGGGTATTTTGATACATGTATCAAAGTTGAAGATTTCAACGCAAAACGTGTCTTGTTTATTATATATCATTTCACTAATCAGTGAAATATATTTCACGCTCATTAAAGTTTTTATAGATTTTTCACATTTTCATAACTTTTGGGAATTACACACACAACCACCTGTCACTTACATTTTTTTGCTCTATAATGTAGCCATATATCTAACATTAGCCAGAAATTCGTACGTCTTTTCGCTTAATCTATAGTTTTTTTCTTTTGGATTATAAATATCTTCATTCATAATATCACTGTCGATGTAATATTGTTAATTTCTTCAAAATTGGGTTTATTGCTTTTGGGAAAAGTTTACAATAACTGTATTTCATTTCTTAACAGATTGCAATACGTACAAGTTCGAGTGGAATTTCATTCATTCGTTTCTTAGGAATGATTTAAGAAATTTGATACAATAATTTTTACCATACGGTTCCTTTGAATGTATATATTTGATCATTTAAATTTAGTTTTTGAAACAATATTATTTTTTAGAAAAATTTATAGCATCCCCATCCTACGTATATATTTTTTCCTTATTTTCTTTAGCAAATTATCTTACTGTTATTTTATTAAAATAAATATTTATTGTTGATGTAGAAGTTTTGGATCTCCCATGTGACCAGTGTCTTTATTCAATCAAAGACGGATTATGTTTCTTAGCTTGAATTTAACCGGTCTTTTTATTCGGAGTTTTTTTTTTTTGCCTTTTCTACTTACTCTCCTCCCCCCCCCCCCTTTTTTTACACATTTTAAAATCGACAGTTCACCAAAGGCTGACTATCGGGGAACATCAGTATGGATTAAATTTAACATGGCTAAATACATTTTAAATTATGGAATATATTTTTTCAGCGCTTATAAGAACGGTAACTACTATATATATATGTGCATTCATGTAGATCTCTCGCTTGCTCTTTCTCTCTCTCTCTAGCTCTCTGAAGAAAGAATTATATGTATATGTATATGGACCTTTTGATATGAAGACTCTTAACATGAGTTCAAATTAAAGCATTTGTAAATTGCTCAGAAAACAAATATGCAGCATCTTTAATTTTGCCGTCATCGACATCGTTTTAATCGCTGTCCCAGCAATGTGCATGTCCAATGTCGCGTATACCAACATCAAGTTAACTACTTAAACAAAATCATGAATAAATTGACGTAGTAATTAGTAATAATATCAAAAACATATTAAAAAATGTCCTCATGAAATTTCAATTTTTTGTTACACTTTGAAATTCAATTTTATTTTAAGTTCACGAAACGCGGTCAACAAAAATTACTTCCGTGTTTACAAAACCGCGACTTTGACGTCGTTTTCTGAGAATTGTGACGTCAAACGATAAGGGCCCTTTTCTCATGACGGCAGTCAAATATCAAATTTTGAAGAAAGTTGATAAAAAAAACTCTGTATATCATAACAAGACATGCTTTAAGGACAGATGATACAAACAAATTTTTTCTTTGAAAAAGATTAAATATCATGTCACAAGTTTAGAAAAGTGGATGGTTCTTAGATTTTTTTTCTCCGAAGAACTGGAATATGAAAAAGACTTGGTAAATATTAGTAATATTTCAATGAAAACACAAATATAGACAAATCACATTCAGTAAAGGTTTACAGGTGAAAATAAATCATAGAATATGTTTTCATGCGCTAAAAGTGTAAAATAAACTTAAGAAAAATATACCGAGCCAGGTGAATTTTATTAGGAAAAGCTAAATGGTTAAAATCAGCCAATGTGATATTGCCAGTTTTTTTTAATTTCGATCTTCCTCTTTAAATTCACCTGGCTTGGTATATTTTTCTAAGGTTTATATTACACTTTTAACGCCAGGATAACATATTCTGAAATTTATTATCACCTGTAAACCTTTACTGAATGTTATTTCTTTATATTCGTTTTTTCATTGAAATATTACTAATATTTTCTAAGTCTTTTTCATATTCTAGTTCTTAGGAGAAAAAATTCTAAGAACCATCCACATTTCTAAACTTGTGACATGATTTAAAATCTTTTTCAAAGAAAACATTTGTTTGTATCATCTGTCCTTAACTAAATTAAAAACAGCATATTTTTCATTGTTATTTTCTAAATTGCAATTTCAAAATAAATGTTTATGACAATTCAATAAAATCGATACTTAAACAACAGTGAAATATAGAATGCGTAACAGTGAGCCAATCACTTTTCAGACATTGATTATGGTACGATATATATATATTTGGCTGTTGAAAGACGATTTAGCAGAATTTCACAGATTCACAAGAACGCGCAGTTATTTTCTTATAAAAGGAAAAAAAGAAAATGAGCAATCAGTGGGTTATCTCTTTAATCATTGGCTTCATAGCTTTATCAAAGGCTACCGATACTTTGAAAGAATTTACCGCGAAACTTGAATTTAATGATAAGAAATCAAATTATGGGCTTTTAGGAGAGCATAATTCTCATACAATATCCAGGTGTGCCATGATGTGTAAAAGGGAGTGCGTCTTCTTTGGATTCAACAATCAAATGAAGAAATGCCGTACCCATAAGAAAATATTTAAGTCTGAGCTCTCTGATGAGGCCGGTTGGAGATACTACTCGGATAACGGTATGTATATTTTTTTTTTCTGCTTGCTTCTTTCATTCGTTTTAAATCCCTCTCGAACAGACACATTTTTTTTGACAATTCTTTTTATCTAAAATAAACAATTGTATTTTCAACATAATTGATTCTAGTGACATACTCATCTCTTTGCTGATTTTCTTTATTACTTTTTTAATTTTGACTTTTAAGGAGAGATGATACAGACAAACTTTTGTCAAAGAATTTAAAAATAACAACATTGGTCATGTTTAAATGAATACAATGAATAATTTTCACCGCGTAGTTTTTAATTTTTTTATTCAAATTTGCACAAAAATTGAATTTAAAGTGAAAAATATTTATATAGATTAATAAAGATTCAGAAGGACAGACTTTTGAACATCACATAAGGTTTTCAATTTCTTTATATTCAATAAATTTATTATTTGCACTGAAATTAGGCCAAAAAATATTTTCCAATTCAAGCATCCATTTTTTGCTTGTAGAATCTGTTCTAAATTTGAGACTGATTAAATTATACTTTGTGATTTTCTCTATTTCTATTTTCTCTTTTCTGGATATCTCTTAGCAATTAATATAAAACATAAGATGAACATTCTACACCGTTAGTATTTAGTAATATTAATTTAAGCTTTATGACTATGATTAGTCCAAACCATTAGAAAATAAAAAACTTGTTGATAACTAAATAAACGACAAAATTTCACTTTAGCTAGTATCTTGAAATTGCAATCTTAAAAACAGCTGTTCTGAAAGCTGAGATGTGAATCCTGAAAACAGCTGGCCTGTGTCGTGGAGGAGTAAACATCCCCTGTCGATCGTTCAGACATTATATCATACATCAAAACGATTTCATGATTTACTACATATTTCAACAACTATATCAGTGTCAAAATTCTTTATCATCTTATCTACAATTAATTTCTCTTTCACATTTCTTTCAGTCAACAGAGTATTGAAAATAATTGTGTTTAATTTAAATACTTTTAGTCATGTCATAAATCGAAGATTTGTACCAACTGGAAAACAAATATGATTTAAGATAATCGGGAACAGTTTAACATCACCTGCATTGTATGTAGTTAACAATTTAGCCCCAACAATTAACGTTTATATATCATGCAGGCATTATATATCCTCTCACTTCTTGTACATATACATTGTATAATCCTGGTATTATATTTTTTTTTTCAGATTTTTCTAGTATGCCCAAAGATTGCAAGGATCTTCGAGAAAATGGACAAACCATCACAGGGTTGTATGATATATACCCCTACGGAACATTAACAGTACCGGTCAGTGAGCATTGCGATATGACGACAATGGGCGGGGGGTGGACGGTAGGTTGTTTATTTTAGAATTAAAAATACTTAATATAACACAAATTGTTTTTGTTGTTCTAAGGATTGTAGGATTGTATTGTAGTTTATATCATAAAAAATGGATCCTACGAATGTTCGAAGCAATATAGTGAATTGTTACGCATGTTAATTTTCAAAGGCAATTCAGAAACGCTTAGACGGATCGATGACCTTTAACAGGACCTGGACGGAATATAAAAATGGCTTTGGTTCACCAGCACAGAACGTCTGGATTGGTAAGTGTAAATCGGTTTCAAATAAGGACTTTTTATTCCTTCAAAGTTTTAAGATAAAAAAAATTCTTGTGGCAATTAAAAAATCATAATGCGTAATAAAGATCTAAAGTTAAGTCCAGGTAGTGTATGTTCTATGATATTCAGATATCGTGTTTAATTGATATTTCAAATAAAAAAAATAGAAATGAAGAATATCATTAAGCGGCATATTCTAATGAGACCAAATTTAGTGATATTGTCTACAGCTATGGAAAATAATTTGATTTTTCATTACGGAAGATTCATATAGATTTTAAAAGAATTAATTGTATTCGATGAACTTTTCGGATAATTTCAAATATATCTTTATACAGGAAATGACGTAATCCATAAATTAACAAAAGAAAACACCTCATCCCTGTATGCGTCCATCACTCTCCAGAATGGTACAACTCTGTATGAAATGTACAACGGATTCTCTGTCTCCGACGAAGCAGGAAAATATCAACTCTTTCTTGCAGGACCTGCCAATGGGACTCTAGGTAAGTGTATTTAAGTAAAGTTCTTAAAATTAGGTTCAAAATACGTATATCATTATAAGAATTCTTTTCTGTATTGAAAGATTATAAAGTTCTTGAAAAAAAAGAAAGATGTGTTTTTTCTGATATTCTCTGTACGTTTTTGATTCCACGCTAATTAAATATGTTTAATATTTCAGAATAACATTTGCAGGTACAATTCTCATATTCTGCAGATATTGATTCTGTCATTGTCAAGTAGATAAAATTTCTCATTATACATTTTATGTACAAGGAAAGTTATGTTAATTCTTTTAAACAAACAAATCCAATAATTACATTTGTTCAACATTGTTTTTCAGCTTGGGTTGCCTGATAATTTTTCATAATTCAATTTTAACTAATACGGAAAAAAGTTTACATAGCATGATAGTCTGATTTTCAATGATTCACATTTTTACTACTACGGAAAAGGAGGTTTACAGTGCTTCATTAATCTTAAATGTCGACAGATTAACGAAAAGTTGATGATAAAAGAATTTGATGGATAAATACTAGTATTCATAAAAAAAAGTTTTAAAGCTAAATTAGACATAAACCCGTTTTACATTTCCATTTATGTAATAGGAAATCTACCATTTCAAAACATTCATTGATGCACCATATGTTATCTCGTTATTAATGATCTACTTAGTATTGCATGGTATCGGACAATTATTAAAATTTCATTTTGTGATGTGTTCTAAAATTTCCCGTGATATCCCTCCCCACAATATTACCATGCTTTAAAAGTGTATCACACCTGTGGTTTATTGTTACACAAGAAAGGATGCTTTATGTGAATTGTGCAGTGTTTTGTTGACTTGTATTTTTTATCTCTTTAAACTGTGTATCTCAGACGTACTTCAGTATTAAGATTAATAGGATGAAAATTACTGATTAATACTTATCATCTTTGTTCTATATTTTCTCTAATTCTTCAGGTGCCAGTATGATAGACACCGGGGATTCTGGGAATGAACTAATTAATTATTGTTTCTCTTTCCCGCACCCTAAGCCGTCTTTCTTAGAAGTACCTCAGTATTATTGTTGACAATTAAATTGAAGATATATCTGTGATTCTTTTTGTTTGACTTTACAGGGGACTCTATGTTAAACACGGGTTATTCTGGTATTAATCTGTCTGGGATGTACTTCAGTACCCCAGACAGGGATAACGACAGAGCTGGAGGTAACTGTGCTGCTAAATACAGAGGAGGCTGGTGGTTTAACTCCTGTACTGCCGCCTTCCTTAACGGTCAATGGTCCCCGGAGTCCTGGTACAGACCATGGTTTCCTACAGTGACTGATGGTAAACAGATAAAGGAGACTCTCATGATGATCAAGCGTCGCTAGGTAAGCATCATTTAATCATTTAAGTTTTTTTTATTTTTGAATTACTGTGAAAATTTCAGTTAAAAAAGTTTGTTTTTATAAATAAAAAAAAATATGCTATCATACATGTATCTGTGAAGTATTAATTTGTTTAATTTTTTGTAACAGACGAAAGATCATCCATGGATTATGGAAACCCTCATGAGACGATTTTAGATTATGAAAACCCTCAAGAGACGATTTTAAATTAATTTTTATCGCTGAGTTCTTAATTTCAATATTTAACATCAAGTAACAAACAGTAAAGAAGGGGGGTTGAAAGGCTCTGTAAAGGGATACTGAATGTATTCAGTAAAAGATGTACTTTATATGTGTTGTAATAAATTTGAAAATAGAAAATTTTCGTTCTTTTTTCCAAACACTGATAAATGGAGATAACTGGACGGAGAATTTCGATGAAGACTACTTTATTGTTAAACAAGACAAGGAGTTAGAAAAAATATAAGCACTGATTCATTATTTTTTGAAAGATGTTATCTTATATCTAAAACTGACTTTGCAAATAAAACACAGCGAGCTAACATTAATCAATATGTTTGCAAATACCTTTGCAATTATGAGACAACATCTTTTTAAAAAAATGATTCAATATGTGTGACAAGTTTTCTCTATTATGCATTGTGTAGACTATGGTTTATATATATCCAAAACTGTGATAGACTACAGCTTGAAATTTGTTGTTAAATCAATAGGAAAAATTTAGGAGCTAATGATAAAAATTCAAGATAAGTTTGTGAAACTAAGAGGCTTATGATTAATGTAGTCATTTGCGGGTCAAACATCAAGGTAAATATAAAACTAGTTTTGGTACCAAAAGAAACGTTTCTCACATTGAGTCTACCTTCTAAAATAAAAACCATAAAAGCAGCAACAGTTCAATACTCAAGACCAAAGTTAGAGATTTTCATAAGTAGGTCAAACTGGACAAGGTCAAGGAGTCAATCTTAATGATGTCCGAAAAAATTTCAGAAAGAATACCCAGGGGAAATATTAAAGTCACAAAATCAACCATTTAAAAGTTATCACCAAAATTTTTCAAAAGAAGGTCAAAGTCTGATGTCCAAATAAAAGGATAAAAAATAAAAAGAAAATATTGGTATTCAAGAGAAGCTCTTACCACAAGAAATGAACCGGTAAAATAGTTAACCCCTTGTACTAAATATTCAGTAAATACTTCCAAAGTTTACGTTTTTGAAAAGTAGGTCAAATCCATAAGATCAAGGTTAAAGGTCATTACTGTTTGTAATCAGGTGAAGGTCTTATCAAAATATAAGCGTGAAGAGTATGATATCACTTGATTTAACCGTGTAGTAGCTATGGCTAAGAATAAAATTTTGAAAAATTCTTTAAAAGTGAGTCAAACATAAAGGTCAAAGTCAAAAATACTTTTACCCTAGGAAAAGTTTTTACACGTTGAATACACCAGTGAAATATTAAAGCCATAGTTCATATGACCAAGGCTCAAATTTCGAATTCGAAATTGACCGTCAAAATAAAGAAAAAAACCTGTGAAATATGAAATTCATAGCTCAAACCAATTAAAGGCTGTAGTCAGGGCTAATTGATTTACCACAGATAAATCAGGGAAAAAAATAACAAACAAACAGACTACTGGACCGACCGTCCCAGGAAAATATATTTGCCCCTTATTTTTTGGATTACGGATAGAAATTTCAAAAACAACACTTTGTGCTAAAATGTTTGTATATATGGTGCGAGGAGATCCCAGTCAGTTTCCTTGAGAAAATAACGAAACAATATAATGCACCGTCTGTATTTGTGTACATGCTATCAATAGTTTATTTAAAACATGAGGATAAACCTAGATCTCTTCCGAGGAGACGAATATACAATCCGAGGATAAAGTTAGATCTCTTCCGAGGAGAGGAATGTACGATCCGAGGATAAATCTAGATGACTTCCGAGGAGACGAATATACGATCCAACGTTAACTTAAGAATACTCCATTTAATGATTTAGAACTTTATACACCATGCTTTATGAAATTATATAACAAAGATAATGGTTACAAAGGTTTATTTTGATTAAAAGAGAATGAATCATTATGTAACAGAACACTCTTCTGGCTCCAAATAAAATGGAGAATCCTCACAAATAAAGGGGAGTTTTAGTCCGTCTTCTCCTGTATAGTACGTGTAGTTTCTCTCAGTCACCCAGCGCCACCTGCCGTCGTTATGATAAGTCAAAAGGAGGCCAAAGATTGGGTCAACTGCTGTCTCGCCCTCATCGTTAGGATTCCAGTCCTGATACGTCACTGGTGTCCAGCTATCAAAAATGAGTCTTTCATTGTCGTCAAATGTCAAAACATTGGCACGAAATGCAAATGAACCGTTGAGATCAACTTCTACAGAAAAGGACAAGAAAAAAATTATATCATACTCAAAAACTTATATTTCACTTTTATGAATAAGGATTAATAGTATTTTGTCTTGAATGTTTTAAACAACACCTTTACAAAATGATTTGATGCTTTACATCCTGTATGCTCTAAAAATTCATAAAATTTGATCTGTTGTATCCAAATTCAAAAGACATAAAAAGGGAGCGTATCCTTTTTGCGTGGTAGCATATGTAACAACAGAAAATTTTCTACCGAGCATAATAAAACGTAGGCAAAACTACAATTCAATTCAAAGAACAAAGGAAAATAAGTGCCTTTGTTGGTGTTCGAGTCCAAAAACACTGTTCTTTGGATAAAATAAGAAATTAACAATTTTGATACACTGCGAATATATACTTTCCAGATTCAATGTGAAGTTTGTTTTATCTATTTCAAAACTTTAAAATCAGATTTGTAGAACGATAGAAAATATTTCACTATTAATCAAAGGTGTTTAAATAAAATCCACATTATTTTTTTTTATGAAAGAGTATCTATTTTTTTTATTCAAAGGCAAGATAGAGAAATTTGAGGAAAAAAATATTGCATTCATGTGATAAAAAATGTAAGCATGTTATAAATGAATTGTTTAATTATATACCCACGTGTATGGGGTTTACGCCTTAAAAATTCCGAAGAAACAAAAGCATATAACAAGATGTGTTTGTGAAACACTGATGCCCCCGTATGGCAACATAGCGAACGTTAGGCTTTCTCAAATGCAGATCAAATATGTTGCTACCTAAAGTAAGGCCTTTCCATAAAATACAAATATGACATAGAAAACCCTTGCACCACCTGTTTAAAGGTTACGGCCAAGGTAAGCGTTTTAAAAGGTAGGACAAACTCCGATTTGTTTGTAAAAAGTAGGTCAAAAACCAAGGTCAAAGTCAAGGTGTTAAAAATGTTGAAATCCAGTGAAAGGTTTTCTCACAATGACTATATAATTGAAGTTTGAAAGACCTAAACCTTACAATTCAAAAGTTATGACCAGTTAAAGTTTTCTTGTAAATGCGTAATTTCTAAGGTTAAAAGGTTTAAATTGTTGGTTTCAATAGAAAGCTCTTGTCACGAAGACTTGATATTTAAAATATGATATTCCTAGAATCTACCATTGAAAAATTAGAGCCAAAGTAAAAGTTAGATTTTTTGTGTAAAAATGTGTCAAACTCCAAGGTCAAGGTCAAAGGGTCAAGAATTTTAATATCAAATGAAAGTTCTTGTCACAAGGTTCAATTAGGTGAAATATGAAAGTCCTAGGCCTTACCGTTCAAAAGTTATGGCCAAGGTTAAAGTTTTTTCACAAGTACTAAAATCTCCAAGGTCAAAGTTGTTGGTATCCAATGAAAGGTCTCTTAACAATTATATTGATGTGAAGTATATGTAAATTATAACAACCCTAGTATCCAATGTTCGACTGATATGGCCAAAGTAAAAGTTTGGATTTTTATGTAAAACTGGGTCAAACTCCTAGGTCAAGGTCAAAATGTCAAGTTATGTGCTATCCTAAGAAAGGTCTTGTCACAAAAAATACACAAATGAAATATGATACTCATAGCTCCACTAAATAAAAAGCTATGTGCAGTATTAAAGTTTTTGCGTACAAACAGACAAAGAGAGAGACAGAGACAGACAGACAGACAGAGGGACGGACACGACAAACACTACAAACCCCCGAAACTTTGTTCAGGCGGGCATAAAAATGTTTTAATGACCACATTGTATATGGTCAAGTTATCTGATAAGTAGATTGTTTAAATACCCGGATGGAAACAATTAACCATAGCAAGTATTGTTTCATTACCCGGATGTATGCGGTTTACGCCTAAAAACCTCCCATATCCGTCACCATACCAGACCAGAAGCTCTTCACCCGGTTCTACGTCACGTGACGTCATATAGAAGATGATGCCCTCGCACGTGATAGGAACGACATTTTCCTGTTGATATTTGGCGGGAGAATTAACGAATCGTAACCAGTTACTACAGGCCGGATCTTCTGCATCTATGTTGTAAGTACCATCGGTCCCCTGTTTATCTACCTTTGAAAACAATACGATCCTAATAGTTAAGAATGTATTTTAGTTCAGAATATGTTATACATTTTATACCTGAAGACAATCAGATCCATGTTGATCAAAATAACTTTAAGGTAATGAATATTTAGGGATTAAAAGAATCTGAAAAATAAAGCGTTGTGAGAGTGTTACATTAGCAATACTAGTCCCCTACCGTGTAATCTGGTTTCCTCTAAAATTGAAAATTTTATCAGAAATCATTGAAGTGGATCAAAAATAAAAATTTATCTATAACTCATCAAAGTCAAGCAACATGCACAGAAGCTAGTCAGACGGAGAAACAGGCGGACAGGGAGGAACGAAAGCAGTGGAAACCTTTAGTCCATCTGGTTTCAATGACAGGGGACTAGGAATATGTAACTAAAATATGCAACTTCATTTCGTTTTTCATTTTGGTTGATTCGTTTTATAATTTTACCTGCCATGAATAAAAATCCTCCTTCTTGTCTACCGTGTGAATAAGCCCTTCATAAACACCGAGGATCGTGAACTTCGGAACAAAGGTCTCCGCCCATGCGCCCATCCCCGCTCCCGGAAGTGACGAAGATTTGATGACGAATCCTGCGGGCGTGGTCAGATTAGCTCTCTGGTGAGGCAGGGAACCTAGAGGAATCTTACATGTACAAGATAATGTCAAGGACACGAAACAGAGGTCAAGGACACATAACTTTAAGTATAATATTAACTTCTTACGTGATTTATCTCACTTCTAATATAACATTTAGACAACAACAAAGTCAGTGAAACTCTACTTAAGGGAAACTTAATGGTAGAGGTCTAGCATTAAGGAAGCTCTAAACACTGCACATTAAAGAGTTCCTTATGCCACTTATCAGAGACCTTTAGTCTACCAAACAGTTTAGTGTATTTTTGTGTTGAAGTATTGCCTGTGTATATATTTAAGATACGACATTTTTGGCATTCTAATATGTATCGTGAAACAAACTCTAAACGATGCATTTTTCTTTATTTTGCTGTACATACCTTAGCATTAGGAATGTGTTTATATTTAGAACTTTGTACACCATGCATAATGAAATCTGCACAAACTGAGGAGAGAAAAAAAATACACTTAGAATATTGTGCTTACTTTGCAAGCATATTTTTTCCCTGATATAGAATGTATTTAAAACTTCAGTTTTTTAGACAATATAAAGAAAACAAATATGGTTAAAAACAACATCTTATTAAAATAACAAACGTTCAAAGTGTCTATCCATAGAAGCACTCTAACAATTTAAGTGTGCATTATCAATGTCTTTTATCAAACGTATCATAACATGTAAATAAGATATTTTACTAGTGTCTGATCTATTTTTATCTGTATTTCCTTTTCCTTTTAAAAAAATATCTGATAAAAAATCTTATTCTTGATTAAAATACGTACAAACTGACAGATATGGACATTTTATTTGATCCTTTTCTCAAAGAAAATCAGCAACAAACAAACACTCATTATAGTAAGAGTTATTTCTCTTGTCAGATGGTAAGTTTACCTTAATACTTACAGTTTTTCTTCTCAGCCTCAATGTCCCATTCCCTCTGAGCAATCTTATAGAGTTCCTGTCAATGTAATAGAGTCCCATTTAACGTAATGGAGTTCCAATGAATGTAATAGAGTTCCTGATATTGTAATAGAGTCCCTGTTAATGTGATAGAGTTCCTGTTATTATAATAGAGTTCCTGTTATTATAATAGAGTTCCTGTTATTATAATAGAGTTCCGGCTAATGTAATAGAGTTCCTGTTCGTGTAATAGAGTTCTTATTATTGTAATAAAGTTTCCGTTGATATAGTAAAGTTCCATATATTATAATAGAGTTCCTTTTAATGTAATGGAGTTTTTGTTATTGTAATAGAGTCTCTTTTAATGTAATAGGGTTCCTGTTATAAAGTATTTTATTACAGTTTCTGTTAATCAATTAGAGTCCCTGTAATTGCAATAGAGTTCCTGTAGTTGTAAATGAGTTCTTTTTAATGTAATAGAAATCCTGTTAATGTAATAGACTTCCTGATCGTGTAACAGAGTTCCTTTTTATTGTAATAGAGTTCCTGTTCGTGTAATAGAGTTCCTTTTATTGTAATAGAGTTCCTGTTAATGTGATAGAGTTCCTGTTAATGTAATTTAGTTCCTGTTAATGTGATAGAGTCCCTGTAATTGTAATATAGTTCCTGTTATTGTAATAGACTTCCTGTTCATGTAATAGAGTTCGTGTAATGGAATTCCTTTTATTGTAATAGAGTTCCCGTTGATGTAATAGAGGTCCTGTTATTATAATAGAGTTTCTGTTCGTGTAATAGAATTCCTGTTATTGTAATAGTGTTCCTGTTATTGTAATAGAGTTCCTTTTAATATGATAGAGTTCCTATTATTGTACTATAGTTCCTGTTATTGTAATAGAGTTCCATTTATTGTAATAGAGTTCCTGTTTATGAAAACGAGTTCCAGTAAATATGATAAAGTCCCTGTTAATATAATAAATTTCTGTTAATGTGGTAGAATGATGCAGGTTTAGTCTGTTAGAGGATTGTGGCAGAGATAAAGCAAAAGTTGAACAGAAAAACCAGAGAACCACTGATCCTTGTAGTGTACAGCATTTCGTGTACTTTCAAATTTTCTTAATAAGAGGGCTACATTTCTGCAGCTGGTGAATTCAGAGCAAAAGCATTTCTGAAGATTTAAAGAAAAACACGTTTATCCTTAAAATATATTCAAGGTCAGCCTTCTCTCTCTCTCTCTCTCTCTCTCTCTCTCTCTCTCTCTCTCTCTCTCTCTCTCTCTCTCTCTCTCTCTCTCTCTCTCTCTCTCTCTCTCTCTCTCTCTCTCTCTCTCTGTCTCGTACTTACATTTCTTTCTTGATATATGTTGAAAAAAAAATATTTTAAGCCATTATAAAAAATATAAGTAATTTCTAAGCAATTTTCCTCTTGCATATGTATATAATGGTTATGTAACCTTAGATCTACAGCGCAATTTCATGCATGTTATCGTCTCAGCAGTAAGTAATTCAAAAGGAATGTTTACATAAATTAGATTTTAAACTTAGAGACTATTATACGGTTCAGGTTGTAAGATAAATAGTTTTTTAATTAATTTACTTTATTGTATAACGACGTCTCGACTCCGGCAGTCAGAAATTAACAAATAAAAATCTTCGTTTTCCGGAATTTTTTTAAACTTACATTCCCTCCTGTTCTCTTACTTTCAATATATTTGGTGAGTACTTTTTCTTTCTCCTCCGAGTCTAGGACGACCATGTGCGCCCCCTGCTGGTGACAGAAGTCATTGGAATTCAACATGGACGTCGGTTCTTTGTGGAAAGAGAAACACCAGCCACTCACATTGACAAATCCTGGGGAGCATCTCAAAACCTCTGATCCGTCTCAAAACCTCTGATCCGAAAATCCCAGGGGAACATTTCAAAGATTCAGAATCAAGAGCGATCAAAACTGCCAAATGATATAAATTATATGAGGGGTATATATGTCTTCTAACAGACAATACATTATTCGTTAAGGTGTTTCCAACCTCACAATTTTTCGTTTTAAAATTATATAAATTTTCATGTACAACAATTCACATCAACGAGCCTCTGTCAATATGCTGAAATGTCAATGATAACATTTAAGAAATAAGGTATCATTTTTTGAGTGTTATTGGGATGTAAAACGGGTTGGTCACGTGATCAAATCCCATAAAGCCCGAAGGGCTTTATGGAAGATTTGATCATGTGCCAACCCGTTTTACATCCCAATAACACTCAAAAAATGATACCTTATTACTTATATTTACATTTGTGATTTATTCATACTTTAAACTTGCCTGATTGTGACTTTTAACGTGTGAAATGCATTGTTTTTCAAACCCAACGGCATGTATGTAATCCACTGACCGCGCGTCGACCCTTTATGACGTCACAGAGAAATTACGTCGAACGTTTATCCATACGAACATCTATGACCTCTTGACCCCGTACCTGTATTTATACAGTTATAAAAACGCTTGCTTTCAGAAGTGTTATATAAAGGAAAACATTTGCAAATGTAAATATTTAAGGAATATAGCTTATTTTAATGTACATGTATGGTACACTATACATAGGCGTCAGACAGGGAGGGGGGGTGTAGCGCTACCCCTCCCACTTTCTTTTTTGCAAAAATACTGAAAATAGACATTTTATAGGCATTGAAAATTGGGATATACCTTTTTTGTTGGTATACCCCAACTTTCGAATACCCCCCCCACACACACACACACACACAAACACACTTTCAATTTCCTTCTTACACCAATGTTGTAACATAAATTGGGGCAGTTTAACGTTATAGGTATAACATAGGTTTAAAAAAGCTTCAATCCTTTTATTTTTTATTTCATTGTAGACAATAAAACATTTTTCCTCCCAAAACAATGACTTCAAATTGAACTTTAAAAGTAACATCAAGGGGAGCAATATGTTTTCGACCTAACATATCGTGAGATAGGCAACCTATAGGATGCAAAAAGATCTTTTATCCAATCAAATGGCATGTTAAATTAAATACTTTATGCTTGGTTTTCTGGAGATGCATATTCAACAACGATTTTTCTTCCTTTTTCCGGCAGGAGCAGTCATATGTTTTCATATTTGCTTCAGAAAAAAGAGAAAGTACCTTTAATTTCTAAGATCTTCATAGACTATAAATTCAAGAGTTAATGACCGCTCCCCTTTTCCGTCTTTTACATTTTAACCATTCCGAAGGTGAACCGTCATGTCATTTACCTGTAACAATCCAGCTCAATAGGGATACTGCTACAATCGGAAGGCCTCTTGACATTACGTTGAAATAAATGCATTGGGTATTTCTACAAAAGTAAATAAATAATTAAATGCCGGGGAGATCATTTCTTTCACTGTCTTTGGAAGAAGAAAAATTAAAACAGAGTTATTTTTGTGTAACCATCCTGATAATATGTCATATAGGGAGGGTTAATGTTTATTCTATTCTAGTCTTTTGTTTAATGAGTCTCCCGTGTAGAGCAGTGGTTAGAGCCTCTGCTGTAGAGTCGTCCGTGTGGTGCAGTGGTTAGCAGTGGTTAGAGCGTTTGCTGTATGTACCCGCGTGGTGCAGTCTGTAGAGACGCCCTCGTGGTGCAGTGGTTAGAGTGTCTGCTGTAATGTCACCCGTGTGGTGCAGTGGTTATAGTGTCTGCTGTAATGTCACCCGTGTGGTGCAGTGGTTAGAGTGTCTGCTGTAATGTCACCCGTGTGGTGCAGTGGTTAGAGCGTCTGCTGTGTCTGTCCGCAAGTGGTTGTCTGCTAAAGAGTCGTCCGTGTTGTGCAGTGGTTAGAGGGTCCGCTGTAGAGACGCCCTCGTTGTGCAGTGGTTAGAGCGTCTGCTATAGAGTCGTCCGTGTGGTGCAGTGGTTAGACGCAGTGTCCGCATGGTGCAGTGGTTAGAGCCTCTGCTGTAGAGTTGTCCGCGTGGTGCAGTGGCTAGAGCGTCTGCTATAGAGTCGTCCGCGTGGTGCAGTGGTTAGAGCGTCTGCTGTGATGTCACCCGCGTGGTGCAGTGGTTAAAGTGTCTGCTGTAATGTCGCCCGCGTGGTGCAGTGGTTAAAGTGTCTGCTGTGATGTCACCCGCGTGGTGCAGTTAAAGAGCTGTAATGTCGTACTATGCAAAAAGTTGTCCGCGTGGTGCAAAGCGTCTGCTGTGATGTCACCCGCGTGGTGCAGTGGTTAAAGTGTCTGCTGTAATGTCGTCCGCGTGATGTAGTGGTTAGAGCGTCTGCTATAGAGTCGTCCGCGTGATGCAGTGGTTAGAGCGTCTGCTATAGAGTTGTCCGCGTGATGCAGTGGTTAGAGCGTCTGTTGTAATGTCGCCGGTGTGGTGCAGTGGTTAGATAGTGTCGTCCGCGTGGTGAGAGAAGGGAGTCTGAATATATGTCCGGAAATGAGTGCAGTGGTTATGTCGGTGGAGAGCTTAAAGGTTCTAGCTATGCTCAGCACTTACAGTGGAGGGATCTTTTTCTTAAAAATTTGGAGCTCTCCACCGGTAATCTCCGTATGAGTTAAAAATTATCGAGAAGCAATGCTTGTTGAACAATATAGAATCATTGACATGTATATCACGCTACTCTAGAATAATTATCTAAAAGCAATATGAGCTGCATTTTTGAAAATTTTATTTTGCTTTTAAAATGTATTATTATGATAAATGTGTAGGTAATTTGAACCTTTTTGATCATTTAAACTAAAATAAAGCGTTAAATTGTTTCTGAAGAAAGACTTCTTTACAATAGAATTTACAGTATTATATAAGAAATCATTATTGTATAGGACGACAATAATTTTTTTTTGATTAAATCAAAGGTTATAAATACCACACATGAACATCAGAAGTTTATAAACATTCTTTTTTCTGCCATTCAAATAATTATTTACAATTTTGGAACAAAAAATTCCATCATCAAAGTTTTATTGCTTTAAATGAAATTTCCCTTTAATGAAATGCATAAAGTGCTATTCAGTATTTTAGAATAATAATTCTGGAAAAAGTGCTTTATCTTTAAGCCTGACTAAAGCTATGGTTTTGTTTTATTTCTGTATTTGAGGTCATTGATTGCAGTTATTCATAACAAAGGAAGAAGTGTTTTTTTTGAAATTTCATTTACAATCAAATTGTTTAGCGTTTGATTTACATCATCCTTTTAACAATCTTGCAAGATCATTTATATGCCTTTCTCGTTACAAGCATTTCAAAGGCAATTACTGATTGATGCACAAGGAAGTCTAGATATTTTTCTTGTGTCTTTCAACTTTGAACAACAATTATCAACGAAATAACAAAATCGTATTGAAAAATAATAGGATGACGCTTTTTATTTACACGGAAATTCGGCCTCTTAACACCTTAACAATCTCCGATGACAAAAGAGTGCTTCTTTCTATTTTGTTTAAACAATGTTTTTCCTCATTAACGTACATCTCATTGTTTCCTAGGTGAGATAAAAACACCAATTTATTTGATAAATTCTACTAGCATTAAAAATCTTTTGTTTAGAATATATTTTAAACAGGTAATTTTTTTTCTTAATTACAATTTTGATTAGATCTATATATAAATATGTTTGATTTTTGGAGTAAAAAAGGAGAAGGAATTAAAAGTCATTGTCGATTCAGTCTTCACATGTCGGTGGAGAGCTTAAAGTTTTGTTCTAGCTATGCTCAGCACTTACAGCACTAACGTTGGTTGAGCAGGGAGGGATCTTTTTCTTTCCAGTAGCTACTGCGACAACCCCGGTTTATATTGTAGTATCTGTATTGGCTTATACATTACACATATTGCCATATATAACATTACTTTATATATATACATTGGTTAAAAGGTGTTACAAGGTGTTATTACATAATTTTGCACAAATATGTATGTAAAAATCAGAAAAAAAGAGAGATACTTTCAGGTGTCTTTTGTAGATATAGCTCTGTCTTATCGACCATAATTTTTAAAATCTGGAGGGATTTGTCAGGAAAAATTGTCGAAAATCCTATGAGGGGGGGGGGGGGGGGAGGGGGGGGGGGTTGTAGGGGTCAACTACTTTCATACTAATTCTAATACTACATTTTTGGTACATCACAAAGGGGGGCTTTCACGACAGGGGGGGGGGGGTTGTAGGTTAACTTTTTCTCGTCAACTACTTTCGCCATTTTTGGTAGCTGTGGCTTTCAAATAACATTTCCTATAGAGTAATTACGCTTTTCTTGGTTACCGGTGACAACTGTAGAGCAGACGCTGTAACCACTATTTTTTTTAAAAGTGAATAAAAATAGTTCTTTTATTTCATTACTCATCTCAACAGTTAAATGCACTTGTGTTTGCAATATGAGTGTCTCTATTATGTTATTATTATGACAATTTAACTAACTGTATATTTATGTATTAGCTTTAGGAGCAATCCTTCGGTAACTCACTTCGCCTTCCCCTTCCTCTCTCTTACATTTTAATACAACAATCAAAATTATAAACCGAATGAATAAAAGATAAGTTGTAAGATCATTGCTTTTTTTTCAATGAAGGATCGTGCTTTTCTTTTTAATGATAAAATTTATTGCTTAGCACAAAAAAACCAGAAGAACTTTTTAAGTTTTAAGAGCTTGTTTCTGATCCTTTTGTAAGTAAATGGATATGATTAATTTTACATGTGTTTTACATGTGCCTGAAAGCACGTGTATACATGAAACACGCGAAGCGGCCATACAAGATGACAATTAACAGAGGGCGTTGTATGAGATAAAAGGTGCTAATTATGACAATAGTCAGCAGGTTTGGGTCACGTTAAGAAAACAATTTCATTATTGAAAGGAGAAGCATTAACTAAAAAAAAAAACAATAATCCTACTACCATTTTCATTTGTTTTAAAAGAGGGGAAAAGGAGAGAGGGGAAAGGGGGGGGGTATAGAGAAAGGGGAAAGAGATAGTAAGGGGGTGGGTAAACTGGTAGAAGGAAGATAGAAGAGAAAATGAAAAAAAAGAATTAAGAGCGCATTTGAGAAGCCACGAGGGGGACACCCCAATACATATGGTGCCCCAACCCAACTTTTTGTTGCAGTAAAGTCAATTAGGGGAAAATGTAATTAATATTGAAAAAAAAATTCCTTACACGAATTTCGTATTTATTAAACAGGTTTACTTGATTAAGTTGTTTTTTTTATTTCACCTCCTACATTGAAAAACGATGTAACGTCAAAAATAGAGTGATTATCACTGAGATTCTCAACTATTCTCCCTGACCTCCATCTTTCTTGACATAGCCTGTCTTATCGCCCCATATCCTGTGTAGGTATTGGCGTCGCCGGTAGCTGTGGAATCTGCTTTTGCTTTTCTAACTTGCAACAACATATTTTTTTTGTTTTTGTGAAGTTTATCATTCTATTTCCTAATGTTTGTAAACATTTTGAAAGTTTTTATAAAATATTCATCAAAACATTGATAATAAAGTTGATTAATTTTCATAGTAAATTCCACCCAAATTTTTAGGAAAACAAAAGTCACGTGACCTACTTTCCCTCGCTTTTGGTATATACGGCGCGCATGCCTGCTTTTCAAATTAATATTATTCCAGATTAATTATTTCAAATTCAATTAGAAAAATAGAGTGATTATCACTGAGATTGTATCATTTTGGCCCCATATCCTGTGTAGGTATTGGGGCCGCTGGCTCTGCTTTTGCTCTAATCTATCATTCTATTTCCTATTTTGTAAACATTTTGAAAATAAAATATTCATAACTGATAATGGCTGCTAGTAAACCAAGAATTGCCTCAGAGACAGACCTGAAATCATTGGAGGGTATCGGACAAGCTAAAGCAAAAGAAGAGTTAGGGAAACAAAAGAAGACTTTAATGATGTGGCTGATGTGACCCAGATTGCACTCTCTCAATGGACAGAATGGAGTGAGGCAGGTATTGTTACCATCCAGAAGGCTCAGCCAGAGACTTCAGCAAACCAGCCGGTACAAAAAGCAGAGGATACAAGTGCTACGCAACTGCATTTGACCTTACTGGAAATGAACAAAAGCATTCAAATGCTTCGTGATGAAGTCAACTCCTTACGGTCGCAAGTTGTCCTGAAGTCGGATGTTGATTCCATGGGCCAATTGTACAACACACCACCTGTACTGACCAATCAATTTGATATAGAGAAAAGCATCGACAAGTCACTTACTCTTACAGCTGACACAGTTCAAACCCCAGCCAAGCCGTCAGAAACAGGGAAGGAACAGAAGCTAATTATAGACAAATTGACATCTGTCATTCCCCCTTCAGGATACATTTCAGATCCTTTCAAAGGGGCCAAACAAAAAACAAGCACACCCCTGAATGGGAAGTTAGAGAGTGCTGATTTCCAAGATCTAACACCAATTCAGCTGAGCTCTAAGTTTGAACAGGATCTTCACTTCCCATCCAAGAAGAAAGGAAATGGTGAAAAGAAGAGTAATGAAAAATACATATCAACGTCCGCTTCGGCTCCTATTACTTCCCAAGATAAACCCAATGTGATGGGGTCTCTGACTCCTAAGGAACAAAGCAGGGGCAGGAAGACCAAAAAGAGTAAACGAAATAGATCGCCATCGTCCAGTTCCTCCTCAGATGATACCATGTCAAAATGGACTCGTACATCAAGGAGCAGATCCAGAAGCAAGAGTCCACAAGTTCAAAAGATGCCCGTATTTAAAGGCACTGAAAGCCCAAATTGGGAATCCTTTATTTACCAATTTGAAAGGGTTGCAGCTCATCGTGGATGGTCCTCCCATAAGAAGGCTTTCCGTCTTCTAGATTGTTTAGGGGATGTGGCTCTGGAATATGCCAGGAAAGTGAACAAGAATGGTGACTATAAAGAGCTGAAACGGCAATTAAAACAGAGATTCAGCAGAAAAGAAATACCTATTCTAGCTCGTCGCCAGCTCCCCTTTACAAGGCAATTGGAAAATGAAAATGTGGAGGAATTTTCTCAGCGTGTCTACTTCCTAGCATTAGATGGTTATGAGAGCTGTGAAGGGAACATGATTGAGGAAATAGCGATAGAAACCTTCCTACGTGGCTGTCGAGATAAAGAAGCTGCTATGAAAGCAATGGATAGGGAACCAACAACACTCCAGAAAGCAGTAAAGTATGTAAAAACAGCCATTGCGAACCATCGTGCTTTATACGGGACCAGAGGAAGTACCAGAGTAGCCTCCTATTCTCAACGACAAGTTTCATTCTCGAGCAGGGAGGGATCCCCAGCAAGTGAACCTTCTCCTCGTAGGGCTGATACTAAGCTCTCTAAGGAAGACAACAACAATTCTCTGGATAAGCAAATCTCACACCTGACAACTTTAGTTGAAAAATTAACCACAACAGTTCAACAATCCTTTGGCAGAAATCGGAATAGTTCACCACTATCAAAAGGGCGTTTCCTAGAGAGATCTAGAAGTCCTAGTCAATCACCAGCCAGGGGCCATCACTTCTCGTCTCCAAATAAAAGAGCCAACAATACATCAGATGAAGCGAGAAGCCCAATGAAGGGCGATTTAAACAGAAAAGGGTCAAGCCAGTAGGCCCACACTTGACCCCTGATAAGAGTGGCCTAGGAGACAACGTTGTTACTATTCGAAGGACTTTAGGAAAAAGCATCAAACTAAATGTCACCATAGGAGAAAAGCCTATTAATGCAATTGTTGACACAGCTGCAATGATAACCCTTGTCAATGATAAAATAGTGCCAGACAGCCAGATAGCTACATCTGAGTTCATAAAGCTTAAGGGGCTAGGTGCCGAAATAGTGCATGGTAGATTGCTCAAGAACGTTCCTCTCAATATTGGTGATCTTCATGTAACTTGGGACTGCTGTGCGGTATCAATGGATGATGACATGATCCTGGGACTAGACTTTCTGGAAGCCAACCACGGGATCATCAACATCAAAAGGGGAGTGCTGTTTCTCGAGGGCAGGAAATTTCCTATAAAGTTGATATCCGACCCACCTGAAGGGCACAAAAGCTCTCACGTCCGGATACGGAGGACAGCATGTGTACCGCCTAACACTATTGCCAAAGTATCAGTTCAACTAGATAAACCATTATCAAGTGACTATGTTGTTTCCTCTTTACATCTAAAATGTAATGTTCTTGGATCTCATACCCTTCGAAGCGGCTCTACCACAACTATGAGCTTCATTAACGACTCAAATACATCAGTCAAGATCAAAGAGGGTACTGTGGTTGGGGAAGCTGAGGCTTATGCTGAAATATGCTCAAATGAGAGTGATGCTCTTCTCATTAGGAGGAATCAGAAATATGAATCTGATGATAAGTTACCAGAACATCTGACAGATCTGTACGATAGATCAACTTCTGGACTTAGCGACAAGGAGAAGCATCATGTCAAACAGCTGCTAGTAGATTACCAGGACATATTTTCAAAGCATGATTTGGATTTGGGCTGTCTAACCTCAGTTACGCACAGAATAGACACCAAAGATAATCCAGCTGTCAAGCATAAGATGAGGAGAACACCACTTGGTTTCCAGGATCAAGAAAAGGCACAACTAGACAAAATGCTAGATGCTGGTGTCATACAACCTTCCAGCTCGAATTGGGCATCAGCACCAGTGCTCGTGAGAAAGAAAGATGGGTCCATGAGGTGGTGTGTAGACTACCGGGCACTTAATGAAAAAACAGTGAAAGATTGCTATCCACTGCCAATTATTGAGGACTGCTTAGACACACTTCAAGGAACTGAATATTTTGCTACCTTTGATATGGCCTCTGGTTACTACCAAATAATGATAGATGAGGAGGATAGGCACAAGACTGCTTTTATTACTCGTTATGGACTCTTTGAACACACCCGTATGGGGATGGGGCTATGCAATGCTCCTGCCACCTTCCAGAGGGCAATGCAACTAGTGCTTCGGGGTTTAACATGGACTCAAGTCTTGGTCTACCTAGATGATGTAGTAGTACTAGGTCGCAACTTTGAGGACAGTCTTCAAAATCTCAGGAAAGCCTTTGACAGATTCAGGCAATATAATTTGAAGCTTAAGCCTAGAAAGTGTGTATTGTTTAAAAAGGAAGTAGAATTTCTGGGGAAAGTAGTCAGTAGTAAAGGCGTATCAATCGCGCCGTCGAAAACAGAAGCTGTTAGGAACTGGCCCACACCCACTAGTACCACTGAGTTGCTCTCTTTCTTGGGATTTCTAAATTACCATAGAGATCACATCCAGCACTACGCTGATATCTGTGCAATCTTGTACGACTTGGCAAATACGAAGGAAAGATGGACCTGGGACACTGTGCACCAAGAAGCATTTGAGAAGGCTAAGATGGCTCTATGTTCAGCACCTTGTTTGTCGTACCCTGACCCTGAAGGACTCTTCATCTTGGACCATTGGTGCCGTCCTATCTCAGGTACAGGAGGGAAAAGAAAAAGTAATTTGTTATGCAAGCCATGTACTCCTAAAGCCTCAACGCAAGTACTGCACGACTAGAAAAGAACTTTTGGCTGTAGTGAAGTTCTGCAGGCACTTTAGACACTACCTACTAGGGCGTCGGTTTCTCTTGCGCACAGATCATAACAGTCTTGTGTGGCTTATGCGATTTAAACACATAGAGGGACAACTTGCTAGATGGCTAGAAGAACTGGCACAGTACAACATGGAGATTGTCCATAGACCTGGCAAAAAGCATACAAATGCAGATGGAATGAGTCGATTGCAGGACAATATTGCAGAGTGTGACTGTTATAATGCAGGAGCAAACGTTGAAGATCTTCCTTGCGGTGGCTGCCATTATTGCCAGAGAGCACACTTACAATGGGGACGGTTCATTGAGGATGTAGATGACGTAGTGCCTCTATCAAGTCGATCATCTTTGTCTCCAGGACCCGTGCTCAAAGTGAGGACAGTAATGCAACTAGATAAACAGCCTGGGCAAGGTGATTCCTCTGTGTGCAACTGGGCAGTTGGAAGTTCGCCATCTGAAGTACGATCAATGCAGGAAGAAGACAAAGATTTAAGTCCAATCATTAAGTGGCTGGAGAATGATATTGAGCCCAAGCAGTCAGAGCTCCGTTTACAGAGCCCAGGTACTCGGACACTGTGGATGAGTAGAAAGAATTTGCAGTTTATAGGCAGGGTTTTATATTACAGATGGGATGGAAAGGCAAACAGAAGTCTCTGCCTCCTTGTGCCACAAGGACTACAGCGTTCAGTTTTACATGGTTGTCATGATATAAAGACCTCTGGCCATTTAGGTCAACAGAAGACTCTCGAGCGTCTTAAGCAAAATTATATGTGGTACAACATGTCCAGGGACTGCATAGATTATGTTGCCTCCTGCCAAACTTGCAATCAAAACAAAAAACCTAATGTGAGGCCGAAGGCTTCCTTAGGTCAGTATCATGCGGGTTTTCCCATGGAGCGTGTTCATTTGGATATCCTGGGACCATTTCATACAAGTGTGGATGGTAATAACTATGTACTGATGATGATTGATCAGTTTACCAAGTGGGTGGAGATGGCAGCCCTCCCTGACCAGTGTGCACTGTCTGTAGCACAGAAATTCTTGGTGCATTTTGTTGTCACATTCGGATGTCCCTTAGAAGTGCATGCTGATCAAGGAAAGAATTTTGACAGCAATTTGTTTAAGGCCTTGTGTGAGACGCTACAAATAGCCAAGACGCGGACTACACCCTACCATCCCTCATCAAATGGGCAGATAGAACGATACAACACCACTGTTCTCCAGATGATAAGATGTTACATAGAGAAAAATAATAAAAACTGGGATGAGATCTCCCTCTCCTAGCAATGGCCCTTCACTCCACTATTCATCGTCAGACAGGTTATACCCCAAACCGCCTTATGCTTGGTCGAGAGGTTATTCAACCTGTCCATTTGCTTACTGGAAATATCCCAGATGGTCTTGACACTCAGGAGCCAAGAGATTGGTGCACTGA
Source organism: Saccostrea cuccullata (assembly GCF_032062105.1). Taxonomy (NCBI): domain Eukaryota; kingdom Metazoa; phylum Mollusca; class Bivalvia; order Ostreida; family Ostreidae; genus Saccostrea; species Saccostrea cuccullata. The sequence goes on from NW_026931953.1 coordinate 49,291, forward strand.
CCTTGCAGCTCGTATCTCCAAGGCCCACCATCATGCACGTCAAAATATACAAATGGCCCAACTTCGTCAAAAAAGGGACTATGACCTTAGATTGTTTGAGAATCACTATAGTCCCGGAGATATTGTGTATAAGTTGGACTCGACAACTAAAATTGGTCAATCATCCAAACTCAGACCTCCATGGACAGGGCCCTATCTGGTAGTCTCATGTGATGCGCCACTCTACACTCTCAGGGATCAGAAAAAAGAGCATGTGCTACATCATGATCGGTTAAAACTGTGCAAAGACCGAGATATCCCCATGTGGTTACGAAGGCTGCGTCACCAGTATTTCCAGGATAATACATCAAGCACTATTTCTAAGGATCCAGATTTTAGTATGGTTCAGGAATTCAAGGGACAGGATCTAGACGAGGATCTCACTGAATCAATAGAAAGTCAGGACCACAATGGAGCTTCGGATGATAACGAGCCTCTTGTGCTACCCAAGGTTGCTGTACAAACAAGACATGGAAGGAATATTAATCCTCCATCCAAGTACAAAGACTTTGTGTAGAGTCATTATTTTGTACATAAGCCAATGTATATATCTCTTTCTATATTTCTTTTTCTCGGTTTTCTTTCTGGAAAAGCCAGTGGTCCTTAAATTCAGTGTAGGATATTGTTATTTGTATAAGCGATTATATTTGTAGACTGCAAGGATAATGGAGGAAGATTTGTGGGATGTAAATTTTGTCCCTGACTATGACCCTTCATCTGAGAGTCAGTCGGAGGAGTGGATAACTCTGGATGAGGTGATGTTTGACACTAGCATCCCGGGAGATACCGGTACACAGGATGCGAACAAAGAGGGGCAGTCACCTACAGCATCTTCCACAGAAGATACCAGGACAGTAG
>NW_026931954.1:0-4975 GCF_032062105.1 Saccostrea cuccullata
GTTTTATTTTAAAATTTTTTTAAAATTTTTTCTTTTAAATGGCTTTTGCCCTTTTTTTGTCAGTAAAGTATGATATTAAATAATTAAGACTTTTTGAGAACATCTATTTATAGCGAGTCCAGACAGCAGCACAAATCCCTGCCCATAATGCGAGCTCTTATGATAAGACCTTGGCAAAAGAAGATTGTGACTTGCACATTGCTCCACACAATTTTTCCGCAGTATACTTTGGACCCACAGTGCTTAGCTTCTTTAACATGTTTAAGCTACATTCAAAATTCATTTCTTTTTAATTTGAAGTAGCTATCCTTACTCATGTTCACATGGAGCTAATGGGAAGTAATTTAACGAGCAGTGAATTCATTCGAATTAAACATTTGAATAAACTCTCAGTGTGAACACTGAGCATGGATGCACCAAATGTCAAATGCGACTTGACAAGCACAATCTAAATTAAAACTAAATAAGTATCTGCCCTCACCCTTATAGTCACACTGTCAATGATACTAATCAGTTGAATATATTTGTAACATTAAAAGCCGTAGTTTGAATTATAGAGTATGATCACTATGAATAGATAGTAGTCCTGACTGTTGAAATTACATCCTCAAATTGAAAAATATAAAGCTGTGGGATTTACAAGGAACAGAGAGTGTCTGAACTGTAAAACAGATAATATATTGGTGTGTCTTCTGCGTATTTTATATATTTAATGTATGTCACTGTCATGTAGAGTAAATTTTAAGTAATAAAAATATTCTCAACCTTCATTCCAATGGTCCAAGCCAATCATACATTAAATGCTTTGCCTGCTCAGCTCTTTCATCATCTTGATACAATTATCATCATGGGAATTATTTAACCGGTTCTTGTTTAGTATGAAACAACAAGATGGTTCAGGGTGTGGATCCGATTTATTTTGGTACAGGATAGAATCAGAATAGGATCAAATCAACCCTACAATAACAGTAACATATAAGCACACACACACAAAACAATACAATACAAACAGATAATCACATCTTTAACACAATCATTTATAGTTCATTTACATTTATACTGTTTAAAATAATTAGGTCACACTTCACTCAGTTTAACTAGCTCTTTAAACCATTATACTTCTAATTCATAGAAATATGCTATTTATAAACAATATTTACATTAATCAATCTGATCAATACATACACCTTTGTTATCTACATCAACACATACCCATTTATGGAATAAGGTGAATTCCTACTCCTATTAACCAATCTGACGTACTTCAAATATCTGACCTAATTAACAATACGTAAAAATTATAACAAACTCTCAAATCCATTATTTAGGATGCAAGAATAGATTAAAATAGTTAACTTGCTTTTATAGTTCTTTACCAATCTTTATATACATTTCTTACACACACTCACACTTTATTTAGCAAGTTTAGATTAAAATGAATTATTTAGATTTCTCATTCATAAAGAAATTATTTAGATACCTATTTAGTAATTTAATTATTTATTAAATTACTTACAGGAATAAGGGTGGTGTCTCCAACACTATGAAATCACTATATACATGTACACCCTTCAGAAACCAGTTCTAAGAATAAGGGAAATCATTGTGTGATTTCCTGCCAATTGTCACCTAAGAACCAATCAACCACACTGACCAATAGAAATCAATGTCCCACTACATAATGGAATAACCCATTCACAACATTACCTGGTAGTCTACCTGGAATACAACACTTAACTAAATAGGGGTGTTTAGGTTTATAACAGACACTGAACAAGACAACATAGAGTGTTAGTAAATCGCATTGCGCAGCGCTGAATGAATGAGTGAATGACTGAATGAATAAAATATGAGAATAATGTGTACAATTTAAAATATATATCCTAAAAATATAAAAAGTACAACTACCACAAACTCCCCCCGCTTGAGAAATGACGTCCCTGTCATTTAATTAATCTCAGCGTAACATCATAATCTGCTATACACAGTAAAGTCATAAAAACATAGTTGTACTAAAGTTTGGTAATCAGGTCCATCAGACCTCTCAATAAGATCAACCGTTCCTCTGGAACATCAGTATCCTCCAACATTTGTCTAAGGATATCTACTTTACTCTTACTCCTGTCATCAGTACTTACTTGGTAAACTTGATACTCCTTTAACCGTTTTGGTGGTATTTTCTCTCTCCTTGATCTCCTTAATACTCTCTCTGTATTCTCACTGGGCTCAGAGCCATTACCCTCTTCCACCTGGGGTTCAGGGTCTTCCCGGGCTACCCTCTCTGGCTCAGGCCTCTGCTCCTCTACTCTCTCAGCTTCTTCAGCTGCTTCAGCTTCCTCAGCTCCCTCAGTAGTGATAACATGTGGGTCATCAGCTGGAGCTTTTCTAGCTGGTGGTACCGGTACCGTAAAATAATAGTCAACTTCCGAGTCACTGGAACTTTCTTCTACTACATGTTCTTCTCTAGCTTGATCTGTTTCTACTCTTGGTGTGTTTTGCGGCTTCTTTTTCCTGGGTTTTGGTTTTGGTCTATTGGTAATCTTTTGCTGCTCATCTGGATCGATACATCCAATTGGCAATAATAGATTCCTATGAAGAGTCTTAGATCTTCCAATGCCATCTTCCCTCTTCACTACAAAGACTGGAATATCAGGATTTGGCTGGTTGTGAATTAAATAGGGCTCTTCTTCCCATCTGTCGGCTATCTTGTGTTTTCCATCGAAAGTCAAAACTTTCACTAAAACCCTGTCGCCAACCTGTAAATTTGCACCCCGCACCTTTAAATCGTAATACTTACCCTGTTTCATCCTAGCTTTCTCTGCTGAATCCATAGCCAACTTGTACGCTGTACTCATTCTGGCTCTTAAGTCAGCTACATACTTTGTTAGTGTCTTGCCTTCACTGTTGTTCAACCCAAAAGCTAAGTCTACTGGCAATCGGGGCTCTCTTCCAAACATCAGGAAATGTGGGGACTGTCCAGTGCTTTCATGTCTGGTGCTATTGTATGCCTGGACTAATGGTGATAAATACATTTTCCAGTTGGATTTCTGGGATGGCTGTAATGTTCCAAGCATATCTAGGAGTGTACGAACAAACCTTCAAATAATACCACTGCAGTGAGGGATCAATGAATGAAATACTCTTTTCTTTCAAGACAACGTGGTTTTGTTTACACCGGATATGGCTAAGGAATGTCAAGGGCAGATAATAAAATGTAGTTTAAGGCGAAAGTTTAATTCCGGATAAAATTGGAAATTTTAAACGTAAAGGTTTAGAGTAATATTTACACTTTCTCAACCCGCTCTCAACTTTCTTTCAAATAATAAACAACCACAAAAAATAATTATGACCAAGACACACAAATAATATACACAAATGCAAAATAAACAGCTAAAGAAAAATGACCTTGTTAGTCTAAATATAGAATCAGCTGATGTCAGTCAATCACCTGATTGGGTAATACTGTCACTGCAGTTTCACGCACGAAAGTTTGAGCTCAAAAAGTATCAAATACAAACTGTCTTACCAGCTGGCGATTTCGTGATCCATGATTCTGTTATCATACGGACTGTACGAACATTTAAACACAACACAGGCGTCACAGTTCACTTCACATATGGAACGAATACACTGAACACGTGCACAATACACACAAACACAACCACCTGTCCGCCGCACTCCAGGAATGTAACTTCCGGGAATAGTGAGTAGTAGTCGGTAGTAGTCATCGGCCACCAATCGGTTGTCTAATGCTGTTGGGCGCCATTTTTTGTAACCGGTTCTTGTTTAGTATGAAACAACAAGATGGTTCAGGGTGTGGATCCGATTTATTTTGGTACAGGATAGAATAGGAATCAGGATCAAATCAACCCTACAATAACAGTAACATATAAGCACACACACACAAAACAATACAATACAAACAGATAATCACATCTTTAACACATTCATTTATAGTTCATTTACATTTATACCTTTTAAAATAATTAGGTCACACTTCACTCAGTTTAATTATCTCTTTGGACCATTATACTTTACTTCTAGTTCATAGAAATAACTTATAAACAATATTTACATTAATCAATCTGATAATACACAGACACATACCCATTTTTTGGAATAAGGTGAAAACCTACTCCTATTAACCAATCTGACGTACTTCAAATATCTGACCTAATTAACAATACGTAAAAATTATAACAAACTCTCAAATCCCTTATTAAGGATGCAAGAATAGATTAAAATGGTTAACTTGCTTTTTATAGTTCTTTATAAATCTTTACATACATTCCTTACACACACTCACACTTATTTAGCAAGTTTAGATTAAAATTAATTATTTAGATTTCTCATTCATAAAGAAATTATTTAGATACTTATTTAGTAGTTTAATTATTTATTAAATTACTCACAGGAATAAGGGTGGTGTCTCCAACACTATGAAATCACTATATACATGTACACCCTTCAAAAACCAGTTTTAAGAATAAGGGAAATCATTATAGTAATTCCCGCCAATTCTACCTAAGAACCAATCAACCACACTGACCAATAAAATCAATGTCCCACTACATAATGGAATAACCCATTCACAACATTACCTGGTAGTCTACCTGGAATACAACACTTAACTAAATAGGGGTGTTTAGGTTTATAACAGACACTGAACAAGACAACATAGAGTGTTAGTAAATCGCATTGCGCAGCGCTGAATGAATGAGTGAATGACTGAATGAATAAAATATGAGAATAATGTGTACAATTTAAAATATATATCCTAAAAATATAAAAAGTACAACTACCACAATATGATGATCCGAATCCGAAGCAGAGTCAAGAGTGTCCATCCTTGTTAATGTGACAGTCAGAATTTCCTCGTAAACAATTCACACAAGATTCTTAGAATATATGAATCGGGATAATTCTGCTTAGAATAATGTTCCAGAGAAGTGAAAAATACTTGTAGCTGCAGATT
>NW_026931955.1:0-50411 GCF_032062105.1 Saccostrea cuccullata
GGGGTCAAAAATTAGAACGCTTAAAAATTACTCATATTTTTTTTTATCTTCTAAACTAAAAATATTTTGTTAAAATATATAGAACATAATTTGTGCAGAATTAAGATCTTTCAAATTATATGTTGAAAAAGGGCTGACCCCTAAATTAAGGGACCTAGAGGGGCCAAATTTTTTTCCAGATATCTCAAAAAAGTATTGAGAATTTGTTATGCATCAAAGAAGCAAAGTTGTTCAAAATATCAAGCTTTATCTAATGGGGTCGTTAAAATACGTCCGGCGATGTCACTTCCGGTCGAACCGGAAGTAGTCAGAAAATGCATATTTTGCCGTTTTTGACAGGTTTTTGGGTAACATGTCTCACTAGAAGCTTAAATTTTAATTTTCCGTCCGTCGTCGTCACTTCTGGTCAAACCGGAAGTACCAAAGAATGGCTTAATTTTGCTATACTTAACATAGATTTGGAGGATTAACCCATTTTTGAACTTCATTACTCTTTTTTTTTTTTTTTAATAAAAATTACTTCCGGTCAAACAGGACGGAAGACCTACTCGTTGCTTTGCAACGAGCTCGGCTCTAGTTGTTTTCTACTTTGATTTATCCTGTTCATGCACAGGAACCTGCAGCTGAAGTGTGGATCAATACTCCCCTTTTTCATTTTAACAAAAAATGTAAGAGTGTACTATATCTCAAAACATTTTTTGTTCTATGCAAGAAGATTGTACTTTTCTTACGTTTATATATAAACATATACATGAAAATATACATGAAATTCAATTAGGATTGAATATTTATTTAAATCAACTTGAGCGGTGGTCTAAACACTGATTATTAAAATATAATCCCTTGAAAACCAAAGCTGCATGTATCTTTTAGTACTAAGAAATATGTAGATTTACCATGCATTGCTGTTCTATCATGGGGAGACAATTCGATCAATATTTCTGAAAATGAAAGTTTATTTTTAAATGATTGAGCAGTTTGTTTATCAAGAGATCTGGTCGTTTTTGAGTAATGTATTTAGATTTGTTTGTCCATATGAACATCAATTCAATTTTGTATATGGGTGCATCACCTACATTGTATGTTATATAATCTTATTCACCTTTGGTTCCTGTGTAAATTAATTTTTGAACAATACTTTGTGTAGTTATTTCTTATAAAGGAGAGGACGTCCTAAGTTTTAAGAACTTGTGTCCAATCCTTTTGTTGTAACATTTTAACAATAAAATACAATGTATGTATCTAGTTCAAACCACCCTTTTTCTCATAAAAATCGGACTTTAAAATGCAACCAGAATTTAATATTTTTTGAAGGTAGATAGCCAAACATTTACTCATAAGAATGATAGATGACATTAATATTGATAAATATTTGTGACCTTATTTACATTTATTTTTATTTTTTACAAAAAGAAGTACCGAACAGTGATTGATCTAAAGAGAAAATTCGTGAGTAGGGCATACGTACAACACTGACAACTGGAAAATTCTAAAAGAGTGACAAGGTGTCTAGGAGAAGTATGCATCCCCTGCTACCCAGTAACATCTACTGTGATCTTAATGAAATGATTCGTTAGATGTATGGTACATTTTGTACTCAAATGCCGTATACAAAAAAGTACTAACAATCTGTATGAATTTACACATAATTAAACAAATCAGCCATATACGATTCAATGATAGGTAAATATTTAATACATGTTCATGCATTTGTTAATAAAATCATTATAACGACCATAGGATTAAAAATGTAACATTAACTTTTTGTTCAGTAGCATTCTTAGGAATAAAAAAAATATCCTGTTCGTAGTATGCAAATTGGCATTTCTACATTTTTAACTTCAGATAAAAAATCAGTTTTAAAAACGAACAGTATTCAATATCCAAGTCCGTAAAACAATTCAAAACACGAACGGAAGAAACACAGACCTCAATATCATCAAAGGTTGGATCAGGTGCCATGGAGGAGTGTGCATTCCCTGCCGACCAGTAACACCCGCCGTGTGCTCCTTGTCATGATCGGTAAAAAAAGGGAAAAATTCCGTCGTCAATACAGTGCATAAACACTGGAACATCAATCAGCATGAAAAACGTCAATCAGCATTTGACTCTGTGATAAATTGTACTTGCTGACAAGCTCATTGTATCGACTGTCCGTATAATACTTAACAATTCAAATTTCGAAAATGATTTAGAGTTTTAGAATTAGTTCAAATATCCAACTTTCAAAAACTCAAACTGATTTGGTATAATGTTTTTGTTCAAAAATCCAAATTTTCAAATTTCCAAACAGGTTTTAAAATTTTGATATTTTAGATTTTTATCTTAAATGTTAAAAATTCAAATTTCAAAAAAACGATTTTTATATATTAAATTTTGAGCTTTTAATATACCGTTTTTTCCAGAAAGAAGATGTGGGGGATAAGGTGGGCAGAATGCCTATATAGCGCCAGAGATAAGAAATGAAAAATTTAATCTCAATTATATCTAAATTTTCATACTTCGTCTAATATTAAAGTATACTTAATGTACAATCTCTATAACTTACAAAAATCTCACAAAGACTAAAAATATTTGCCTATGAAAAAGCATACACAGACTTAAAAAATCATTTTTTCATACTTTAACAAAATTTTTCAATATAAGTGGGTCTTCGCTCCGTTTTTTTTAAAGATAATCCTAAAAAGTTTCGTATAAAATATATATTATTTGGTTTACAAAAAAGTGGAGGGAAGACCCACTATACATTAAAAGTACACTTTTATTACAAAACATTCAGATCTTTCCGAGAAATACTTCAAGTCCAGTAAGTCAAGGGTTATATCACAAAGATGATTTAAATGCCCCTTATCATCATGGGCCATTGAGCATAGTGGTTAGCGCGTTAGTCTCAAAGAAGTATGATACTTTGGTATTTTTTTTTTGCTGGGGTTCGACACCCGTGCACGTATACCATCTAAAAATTTTTATAAATGACAATTTTTAATGAGATTTATTTTTCTTTCAGAATTTTTTCCTCATAATTTCATAAATTTTAATTGAAAGGTGCATTTACATATCAAATGTGATTTCTTAAAATATCTGACGCATAGTCATTTTGCCCCCATCATCCCCCCATCTTCTTTGCACTCAACAATCTATAGTTAAGTAATTTTTTCGTCTTTTGATTATTTAGAATTAGCTTTAAAATCCAACTTTGAAACGTTTTAGATGTGTAGAAATTTGGAAACTTGATTCGAATATTCTAATTTCAAATACCTGAACACTGAGTTTTAGAATTTTACTTTAAATATCCAAAATATTAAATTTCCAAACCCAATTTGAATTTGGAATACCAGTTTAATATTCTAACTATCAAAAAACACTTTTGCTTAACCAAAAGTGTTTTTGAAATAGTCTCAAAATTCAAACCAGGTTGGGAATTTGATATTTTGGATATTTCAGGTAAATATCTAAAAACTCCAAGTGTTTTGGTTTTTTGAAATTTGAATGTTTGAATCAAAGTTTTAAATTTCAAAAAATCCAAAACGTTTTGAAAGTTGAAATTTAGAAGATGGAAGTAAATTTTGAAAAATCAAAAGTCGTAAAAACTGTTCTGAACTTTAGATTGTTAAGCGTAAACTTTCTAAACAAATGGTAGATAAAAAAACTCAAAAGTTCAAACTACAACATTAAAAAAAAAATTATAATTCTAAAACCTGCTTGGAAATTTAAAAATTCAGATTTTTGAACAAAAATATTAAATTTCAATATACCAAATCACCAAATTGTTAAGTGTTACATTTGCCTATCGATCATAGATTTAATGAAATGATGATTTTAAAGGACACAGCTAAATTTCTTGTTTCGTCAACTTGCATTTGTTTAAGAAATAAAGTCTGCGTTTTCGTGAATGTTGCAGAATAACCTCCGAGGTCGAGAAATGTTGTTTGAAAGATAAAAGCCGAGGCGCTAGCCGAGGCTTTTATATTTCAAACAACATTTCGAGACCGAGGAGGTTATTCTGCATCATTCACGACAACAAGGACTTTATTTCTATTCTACCAAGTATGGTACAAACGCTAAATTAGGGATTATCGTTTCCTCTATAGAGAAACGAATTAGGTCACCATGTCTCGATTACGCTGTTTCATTTAACACCAGAGGTAAAATTTGTTTGCTTACCTGCACATAGAATGTAGACGATTTGAGCTTTCGTTACATTAAAAATAGCCTTTTTAAATTACAAATATGTTCGTAATATGTATTGATCAGTTAAAAAGGAATATACAATAACAAAATCATGTTCCTGTTTTACTGCTAAAATCACGTTGTTTAATGTGTAGGGAGGTCCGTGGAATAGCCCCGCTTAGCTATAAAAACCGACATTCATCAGCAACTTGATGCAATTTACAGTGTTTATACTGCAAAAGACGACACATCGATGCGGTCTAAACAAGTATTTCATTCTACAGCCAAACATGCATTTGAATTGTTAAGATTTGATACGTGTTTCTGATCTGATAATTTTTTGATGACGTTCGTGATTTATTGGAGAATAATGTCCGGCGGTTTCCTTTCATGTTTACGATAATCGTGGTAGAAATTACCATTAGCGTCCTTTCAAGTAAAAGGAGTGAAAAATTCTTGAGAAGGACGGTAAACGATATAAATACAATTTAAATATGAAACAGATGTGTCAGACTCTGCATGTAGTTTCTTTTATCTCAAGCTCACAATATATATCGTATTAACCTAAGGATGGAAATTACCATTGATAATTGACAATATGTCGTCGATATATCTAAATGTTGAGTTGAAGATCACAGCAAGTGTTTTCTTCTTTTCAGGCATAAAATTTTGCCCAAATTCTGCTTCATATGAATACAAAAATAGGTCTTTTAATAATGGTGTGTAATCGGTACCATTGGAATTGCAATAGATTGTTGGAAGATCTGGTCTCCAAAATTGACATAGATATTGTCAATTAGAAACACAACGGTCTTTTTCATGTCAATTTCAGAGTACATGTGTGTGCAATCAGATTGATTTTTGACAAAATAATTTCATGACAAGGTAATTAAGTTTACGATTTAATTTTTTATTGAAAAAAAAAATCAGCTGTTAATCATATCAAAAAGCGTGGGTTTAAAAAAAAAAGCTGTTGATTTTGGTGAAATCTAGTGATTTCAATTTATCCTGAAGGAATTCATGAACACCCACATCTAATTTACATTACTTCTTGAATATATTGTTGTACATCACTCTTGAAGTTTCTCCTTCATGACTGTTAAAGCAATATAAGCTGCCTTTTGAAAAAATAATTTTGGTGCTAAAATGTGTAATTATGATTAATTTATATGTTATTTAAATCCTTATGAGTTATGAAACCAAAATAAAATTTTAAATTGTCTCAGGAAAAATATTTCTATAGCATGCCAAATTCACAAAAATGAGCTTAACTTCATAAGTTTCAAAGTTGATAAACTAGGTTGATAAACAAAATGCGCACACATTTTTAACATTGAGCTACATGTACAATCTTGCATAATTCTGCCACTTTGCATTGCAAGCATTACTCACATCACCTTTCTGAATATATTCTGAATATATTAAAGAAAAAAGATTTTTGTGTGTTATTTATCCAAGTCATCGGCGTTCCTAGGAATTAATGTGACTGCTCCGTGTCGCCCGACACTCGTGTCGATCGATCATGTTTTTTTTTCAGACAACAAGACCAGGAAAAATTTAGTCGCCCAACCATCGGTTTAAATGTGACCCAGGCATTTACTGGAATCCGCTATCATTTAACTTTTTTGTCGACAAACTTAAACCTTCGCCAGAACTTTTGAACGAGGAAAAATGGAGACTTAATATATCCTTAATATGCATACTCCGCTAGTGAAGTCCTTTCACGAGACACCAAGGTCAATGACCTTGTGACCTTGACTGTGTCCGATATGCTAAAAATAGCTTTTTTGAACCTTCACAATAAGTTTTGAACCATGAGTGATAGAGACTTCATATTTGGTATGCATACATGTACTTCACTAATCAAGTTATTTCAAATGACACCAAGATCAATGACCTTGTGACCTTCACTGTGTCCTATTTGCTAAAAATATATTTTTTAACTTTGTTGCCGCCAGGTGCATAGTGTTTCACAGACACATCTTGTTTGTCTCGTTTACTGAGAAATTGTTTGTACATAGATCATGCTCTCGCAATTTGTGCTTCTTCAAACTACTGCAGATTAATAAATTTTAAAAATTTTAAACAATTGAAGACTTAATGTAACTTTCTGAATTGACTGAAATCAATAACTTTGGACTTAGGTTTTAAATAAAATACAATAAATATGAAATTATAAACAAACGACAAACTTGATAGGTTTTAAAAGCTTCCGATTAAAAAAAAATGAAAAGAAAACATAAAACTTTTGTCATTCAAAACATTTTTTACTTAATATGACTGTTTCATCATAAGTGAAAAAAAAGAAGAATTTAACTATAATTATAAAAACATTTTAAAATAATTAATATACCTTACAAATAAGAAAAAAAAAGAGATACGATTTGGAATAGCCCATGTCTATAATGGTTCAAGTATTTATCGCAATTTGGAAGTTTAATTTGATAAAACCTTTTTGGTGAGATCTTTTTAGGCCAAAAAAACCCCCACTAAGTCTGTTGAAATAAAAATAGGTATGATGTGATTGCCAACAGTAATATTTCTTCTTAATATCCAGATAATAGGCAGTGACCCTGACCTGACCGTCAATGATAGTTAAATATTACGGTCAAACTTAATATCAGTGATGCCTTTATTGACTAATATTTTCTTCTTAAGAATTTAAAGAAAAAGAAGAATGATACAAGAAATCTTCCTTCAATTGAAAATATTAAAACAGAAATATCAACAAAAAATAATCATTAGAAAGAGAATCAATTGATGCAGTATATCTACTTATCAGTGTATCCGAATAGCATGTGCATTTGACATAAGGTTTTAAAATAAAGCAGTCGCATGACTGATCATTTTAGATTAGATATCAGTGACAGAAGACCACAGATGCATCTGCAAAAAGCGTAATTTACATCATCGTTATATTGTAAGTACATGCATTTACTATTATTTGTATATCTTTTTCTTTCTTCGTATTAACGTTTTAAATATGTGTAGAATAAAGACACCTTTCAAAAAGAAGAAACATACAGAATCATACTGTAGGATCTGGCATATTCCAGTAAACGAAGGGCTAGTCCCCTAAAAAGTGTAACCTCCCAAAATGTTTTTCATTGACAGATCATTTTATTTTCTCTCGAGGCCACATCAATAAAATTCATTGTTCGTCGGACCCACGCGCTCTTATTTAAACAAAACTATACAGATAATATTAATTTGAAATTCCCGCACCATTGGAATTCTGTGCCGTTTTCTGTTGTATTTCCGCTCTATTTATCGTACTTTAATCTACTAACTCTGCAAATCAAAAAAAAAAATATATATATATATATATATATACATGTATATATATAATTGTCCGCTACAATTTTTTCACGCCCCGTCTTAAAATTTTCCCTTCAAAAAAGTAATAATATTATGATTTAACCGCTAGCCCACTCGTACTTTTTTCATCAAATGTCAGACGAACAACAGAAATTAAACTGGTGTGGCCCGAGCTCGGAATTATTATTTTAAATCATGGAGGATTGTCAAATCAATTTCAAAACCTAAACAATGTCAACAAAATGCCTTTGTTCAAAATGCAATTTAATATCTTCGAAAAGTATATACATAGATTGATTTACTGTATATTATTTTTAAGTCCCTCTCGAAAAATTTCCACTCATATGGAGACGACACCGTATGCCGGTGAAGGGCTTCAAAATTTTGACCTTTACTAGGCACTCAGGGCCATTGAGCAGTGATGGATCTTTATCGTGCCATTACCTACTGCGACACGGGACCTCGGTTTTTAAGGTCTCATCCGAAAGGTATATATAAATAGAAGAGTAGAAGGGGCGTTTTATAATCTAATCTATCAAATTTTAATCTAGATTCCATTAAAGGTACGTGGACACAGATTTGAAGTTAATATTATCTGTATAATATCATGAATTACATATTTTAAAAGCATTTCACACAAAAATTAATTAAAAATATTTTTTTATTTAAAAGTTATTAAAACTTCAAATTTTTTAATTGGCGGGTTTGATTGACACATCCTTGCACCTTCACAAATTTTATTTTTATTCTTAATCCTTCGTTAAAGTGGCAATCTCTTTGTGTATTAATGAAAAAAATATTTTAAAACTTTAATCCAGAAAAATAATATTTTTTTCAGAGTAGAAATGTTACAAAGCAAAATTCCTTCACAAGTATTGTCATTCTGAACTAAATCTTGTGTGCAAATCGATCACACCCGTGTTTTGGACACAGTTTTTGTAAACAGGGTAGGAGCTCTGTTATTGTTGATTGTTTACGGTTCACTGGGTGCGTTCAGCCGTCAAAGTCTGCTCACCACAACTGCACAGACTGAGAATATATTGTGTTTGTTTTGCTTTCGAAAATTTCTACTCTGATTTTTCTGGATTATAGCATTAATATTTTTCATTTATACACAACAAGATTGCCACTTTCCCTAAGTATTAAGAATAAACTTAAAATTTGTGAAAGTGCAAGGTTGTGTCAATCAAACCCGCCAAAAAATTTAAAGTTTAAATTACTTTTAAATGAAATAAGATTTTTAATTAATTTTTGTGTGAAATGCTATTAAAATATATAAGTCGTAATATTGTTCAGAAAAAATCACCCCCAAATGTGTGTCCAAGTACCTTTAAGACCATTAAATTAAACGGCCTTCCAACAAGACCGCTGTCGTTGATGAAAAAGGATTAACTTTAAACGCACCTTCTTCTCTTCTATACTTTTTGAAGACATTTTCGTTTTTGGTCAAAGGTATCTAGTTAAGTTTTTAAATTTCGTGTTGCAAGCAATGGATTCAGGTTTCACGTAAAAATTCAAACAAACGTGGGTAATCTTTTTTAAATAATTGTTTGGATATTCTTACACTCTGAATTTTTCACTTATTTGTTAAAAACCATTGAGTACTAAACCTTTCCAGCGTTAAATGATTCTGTAAAATAGTGTAACCCTCCCCTCAACCCAACCTCGTTAAGAAATTATCATCAATGATAATTGTTTGAATTTTTACAAACGTTACGTGGGTTATTGTAAGTCCTGATCGCCAAGGATTATCATCTTAGATGACCATTTTATCATTTTTGAACATTGAAATCCACTAGCTCAAGTATCTATAATAATCTCTGCATAATTGATATAAAACAAGAAGTGTTAAACTTTGTGAAACGCTATGCGCCCGGCGGCTAAAAAGTTCGAAAAAGCTATTTTTAGCATATAGGTCACAGTCAAGGTCACAAGGTCATTCATCCTGGCGTCATTGGAAAGAGCTTCATTAGTGGAGTATGGATACCAAAAATGAAGTCTCTGTCTTCCATGGTTCAAAAGTTAGTGAGAAGGTTAAAGTTTACAGACAAACAGGACAAAACAATATACGTCCCTGACCTATCGATCAGGGCGCATAAAAAGGTAATAAATATGCAGTACTTTGTTTGGTAGAAATCACCTGATGATAAAGTCCAGAAGTCACATGCTTTCATTTAAAGATAAAGATAATGTTTTATCAGCCAAATCACTTAGCTGACTGATAAAACAGGTTGAAGTCCAGTCCAGAGTGTCATATGCTGACATATTTTCACACTGATATATATACCGGTATATATATATATATCCTTTTTCCGAACTTGATACGGAGCACACAGTAAGGGGCACCTGATCTCACCTCTAATGTTTTTAAGGTCAATAATTATATTCAGGTTATGCTCTTGATCTGTATTATTATCCCTCGCTTTCACTGAAGGTGGGGGATATTAATTTTGATCTGTCTGTTCGTCTGTTTGCATTTCTATGTCTGTATCGCTTTCGTTTCCTTTGAGCTTTGAGCAAAATATGAATTTTGCATGGCAACCCCCTATGGCCTAAGAGGAACCCTATTGATTTTGAGGTTAAAGGGCCTAAGGAAGACTCTGATGATTTTGAGGTCAAAAGGTCAAATTTCAAGGTCGTAAATTTATACATTCGTATGTATGTAACACTTATGTTTCCAGGCGATATCTCATGATTTTGAGCTTTTTCATTGAAAGTTCATACCAAAACTCCCTAGGGCCTCTCTAATCCCTCTCAAAGTTTCCCGCCCGTTTGTTTTATTTTTATTTATTGTCACTTAATTGGCACCATTTTTAGCAAAGGGTTATGTGGAACGATACTTCGTATAATACGGACTTTCTATTCTTATAATATCGATTTGAACTGTTTAGTAAAGGCAGGCATCATGTATTGTGTAAAATTTTGACAATATCAATATTTTATCGAACATGAATATATACATGTATGTGACCTAATGTTTGCAAACAATTTACGCTGTAATCAAGTGGTTCCTCGGTGCAGAGGTATGTCTTTCTCTTGAAAAGTGAGAGGCCCGGGTACGAATCAAGGATAATCCGTTGTTTTTTTTAAAGTAGTTTTTTTTATTAAACGATAGAATTCAGCATGTGAAATTAAAAAGTTATGACATCTGGCTTGTACAAACTCATAAAATCATCATTACAGTGTGATAAATATTCTTTATCAGTTAAAGAATCTTCTATACACCTAATAAAGAATAAGCAATCAAATATATATCCATATATTGGCATTTTTTCCCTTTGATGTACATGTATAAGGTTAATTAATAATCTAAAATTTCATTGGGAATCCGAACCCCACCCGGGTTGTACATGCTCCTTTTTTAACCTAAGCGGGGGACACAAATTCTCCAAATTAAATTGTTTAATTGCACTTTATCTTGATTTTGTTCGATACAACATATTTCATTAAAGATATATATAGCTATATAACTCATGAAGATATATTTTTATTTCAGTTACTTCATTATGCTACATTTCCGAGTTCAGAAATTAAAGATCCATTCGTCATAAGATCCATATGTTTATCTTCAAGTAACGCTGAAATTTAAGTATGTAAGATTCTTCTTACTTTTAACGTTTTAAGAACCCTCTCTACACTGCACACTAAAGAGTTCTGATTTTATAGTATTTTTCTACAGTTAGAGTGATATGCCCTTAGAAATAAATTGTCAATGAAAATAGAAATTTTTAACCAATACAAGAATTTTTGACATTTTAATAGGCCATGAAAAATAAATTGATCATATTATTTAAAGGGATGGGGTCAATTACATAGGAAATTAATTAATTAAATTACAATTACTTTCCCAAAACCTTCAATTAAATTACCATTACCATTACATGGATTTTGAAATGTAATTAATTAAATTACAATTACTTTGCAAATGTAATTAATTAAATTACAAATTACATTCATAGACGTATAAAAGCTAAAAGTCATGTATATTCCTTTACATTTAAAACAGATTATTTTACAACATTTTTTTCAATAATATTATTAAAATCTTCAGACATTTTTCAAATACTGTGTCCACTAACCTAATACTGGGGTATCTATTAAATTTGAAGATTTTCCTGCCATGCTGAAAATTCTTTCCACTTGGGTATTTGTGAGAAGAACGCATACATGTAGATACTGACTAGAAAAAAAATTTAAAGATGATTTTACCATAATTCATGTGTTTAAATTTTGAAATTATTTTCAAACTTTAAGATAAACAAGTGATAGATTTATGCTAAATGTACTTTTGATGCTTTAATTTGCCTTTATACTTCCTTATTTCAGCATCATAGGTTACCCTCAAAAAGTGGGTATTTGACTTATTCTGTGCCATACTACAATTTAAAGTCAAAGAGTATGACTATAAAAACACCAACAGACAAAGTCAAAGGTGTGAAAAATGTTTATTTAGGAATAAGTATATGACCTCAGGACACTAATTAGCACCTGTTAATAACTTTCAACACAAGCTGAAGATATGGCCAACAAAAGGATTAGAAGCCATTGGACTTCTTATTTTTATATGGATTAATTAATTTTTAATCCTTTAATTAAAAAATATAAATTTTATTTGTAAACTTTATAAAGATTAATTTGAATTAATTTTTTTTAATGAAAGGGGCATTGTATTTAAACAACATTGACATAAAAAGGGAAGTTTTTTTTTTTAAATTTAACTTTTAAAATTTTTGGTCCAAAATATGAGTTGTTTACCTTTCATAGATAATGTTTATGAAATTGAGGGAAAGGAGACTATCTTTTATTTATTTAAAACCAGTGTAATTGAATGTAATTGAAAAGTAATTGTGAATTACATGCTTTTTTGGAAAGTAATTAATTAAATTACCATTACTTGTAATTGAAAATTTGGTCAATTACACATTACTTTCAATTACATCGAAATTTGTAATTAATTACAGTCAATTACCATTACACATTACCATTACCCCATCCCTGATTATTTACAAGTATTTTCACAATAGAAGTAAACAACCGTGGGGATAAATGCTACTCCCCAATTACACTGAAAATTGAATAGATAAGCTCAATATTTATTTATTCAATATAATTTTCTCAATGTCTTAAAACATTTTGCACTTGTGTAGAAAGAGTCCTTAATACACAGATGTTTTTTTGTTGAATTCAAAAACTCAAATTAGCCAAATACATGTACAGCTGATGTAGTACGTATATTATTTTTCTCACTGTAGTGCGTTATAGATCGACGTAAAGATGAATTCTATGCAAGTAGAACACACTAACTTTCTACGCGCAGTATATGTTATATATGCTGTCGCACCGAAAGCTGTGAGAAATTTTTTTGTTTCAAAACATCCTGACAATAACATCCTTACTCAAGAGATGAAGTCCAAAAATGTGGAGCTTGAAAGAGTAAAGGGCTTTCAAAGACATATGAAACAAGCCTTTTTTCCAGATTCAGGTAATCGTAGTTTTCCAAAGTCACTTAAAAAAATGTTTCTGACAGAAAGGACGGGTATGGTAACGGACAACTTTGCCCCTTAGATTTTGTCATCGTTTAAAGTTCTTAACTACAGACAAACTAGTCTATGGAATATTTAATGTAGTAAATACTATAAAGTAGGGAAAGACGCTGAAATGAAGTTCATCATTAATTTCATTTTAAAACAATTCACATACACTTTGAAACAAAAGTTAAGTTAAATTTCTAGAGGTAATGCTGCAGCATATTACAAACCTAAAAATATACTTTTCTAGTTTCTTGAGCTTAACATAAGAAAGCAGATCTTAATTATAAATCGTGTTATAAGAACTAAATAAGCACACATATAAACCAATGAATACTTTTTAGAGTAGCAAATATATTCACTGATATTCAAATTAAATTTTCAGTTATTTGAAATGGTATTATTCTTTCATGCAGGAAAAGATGTTAATCCAGATGAACTGGACATTACACTTCTTATATTCCTGCTCCGAAATTTTACAAAAATTCCGGCGCCTATGAACGGATGGGACAGGGAACCGTCATTTATCGATTCTTCCCAAGGAGCAGACTTATTGAGAATTTGGAATATTCGAAATGTACTTGCTCATAACCATGATGGGAAATTAACCAAAGACAATTTTGACAAACTATGGAAGGATATGGAAATTGTAATTCGAATTTATTAAATTCTTCCTGGTCGATGTACTTAAGATTTTTAATATATTTCAAGCATGTTGTTATAGGTTCTCATGAACAAACCAATAAATAATAATAATTATAATAATATTAATAATAATTAGTCCTTTATTTTCATAGGATAGCCAACAAAACTTGTTTACATTTGGTCCTGAAAACATCTGCACAAACAGCAATATAATATACAAAAGCAATGAATATTGAAAAATATTAGGGATGGCAATTCTTAACCGGTTAATCGATTAATCCATCGGTCGGAACGACGCTAATCGATCAGAAAACCCGTAATCGGTTATTTGGGGGAAAAATATATGTAAATTTTAACATATTTCCTTTAAAATTCACTTTTTAGAAAGGAAGCCACTGCTTAAAAATCATTTAGCATAATAACATAGCTTGTAATTAAATAATTTTACATGTAAAGTATTTATAGCTCTCCTGGTTGGGGTCATGGGGTAATTGGTCAGTTTGTAAAGTGTTAATTGCTGTTTTTAAAACATCATGTGGTTAACCCAACTGCCCTGCATGTGATTTTTAAATGATAGTAAAACATCACCATTTAGCACTTTAAATAAGTATGTTTATATTTTGCCGTTATCTATTAAGTTATGTCATATTACTATTAGGAAAAAAGTGTAAATAAAGTGAGAGTTCAGACATATTTTTAATTATGGTGATAATGCAGAATAAACTTCTTTCACATCTGCGTTGGAAAATTATCTATGTCTGATTCTCAGGCAAGATTCATGGTTTTCTTCATTTTTTTTTGTATAGTGAAATTAAAAAAAATATACTCTTATGCACATCGAGATCAAGATAATTAACAGAATAAAACTGCTGATGTCTTTTTTAGCCTTCTTGTGTATATGAAGAAAAGTCAAAATGAACATCTAGATACGACTAACCGGTTAATCGGTCGGAACGTCCTGTGGTTAACCGATTAATTATAATTAGCAATTCTGTAATCGATTGCCATCCCTAAAAATATGAATAAGGTATGCAGTTTATTTAAAATATTATTTTTACAGGCCATACAGCGTTTAGGAAAAGGCGCATTTAATGATGAAATCAAGAATATCAAGATTGCGACGCCAAATGAATTAGCTGAAAAAATCCAGCTTATTCAAGAAACATTCGGTGAAGTAATGGCCACGCTCCATCAGGTTTTGAGAGAGCTAAAAGATCCTGTGCAATCTAATATAAGACGTAAGTATAAAGTGCAAGATATTCCAAGAACAATACGAGGGGTCATCAAAAAGTTCGTGGACTGAAGCTATAAAATTAGTTCTATGTAGGCTGTGCTTTCGAAGTTTATATGGAACATAAAACAACAAAAAATAAAGAATTGTTGAAAATTTTTGCCTGATATGTCCTATATTTGCCAAATTATTATAAATTGAAAACGACATTCTATGATCACCCGGCACTGTCGTCGTTTATTCTCATGACGTTCTACAACGTCATTGTTTTCAATGTCCGCTTCTTCTACCTAATACACATTTTTGATGAGAATTCCAGGAGCTGCATGAGTACAGACTTAAACCCGCCTTGTTTATATGATTTTACAATGTCAAGAACAGTGGCCTTCAAGGAATATAATATTCCAAATGGATTAATACATTAGGAGAGATCCTCGCTTGATTGTGCAAGAATATTTTGCTTTGGGGAGTCCAATATCTACAACACATGATCAACGTCATTTATTGACGTGATTGATTTTAATTCACAACTTGACTGCAAGTCGACATTAACTTAGTATCCTTTTTCTCCCTGAATCTTTTTGACATAAAAATACAAGTACTCGGGATGTATATCATTTCTCTGTAGCCAGTTTCAACAAATGTTAGGTCTATTCAAGTTTTTTAGGGGCAAAACTTTATAGAATGTTAGAAACGGAAACCCCTGCCCCTTTTGGCGTCATTTTCAAAGCCTCATTTGTTTGGTCTTTCCGTGTAAAATTTCCAGTAAAAATTCATAGAACTTCCAAAATGAAGTGAAATTTCATATTTTATGAAACAATTGTGTCCAGACACATACCTAAATTAAGGGGATTTTTGGATGTCAAATGATCAAATCAGAAGAGTTTTTCTCAGTTACACATACGTCGCAAAAACGTCGTTTTTGAGGTTGCGCCGCCTGGGCATACCATTGCTTACAAAAACATTACTAATTTATTAAAAAATAAAATTTATGATTTGTGGTTTATTCTATAGATAGAAAAGATGATGTTAACTAGATATTTTAAAATTCACTGATGTTCCTAAAGCGGTTTTAATTTTATGACGCTAGTCCACGAACTTTTTGATAACCCCTCGTATATGAATAAGGCCCAAATCACAACAACTCTCAAACCAACATAACTGTCCTAAATAAAAAAAAAATAAACAAGAGGCCCATGGGCCAAATTGCTCACCTGTGCACTTAGGGTAGGAAAAAGTAGAAAATGGCTTTTTCTTGAAAAGTTTAAATCCAAAAGTAGTCTAATGACCAATCATGGTTTTGCTATTTTTTTAGAAAATGATTTTTAAAGAATTTTCCTATATTAATCTTTAAAAACTTTGGTCGGCCATTTTTCCCCGCCCTAACCCGGGGGGTCATAATTTGAACAAACTTGAAACTACACTACCTGAACATGCTTCCATATGTATATGATGAATTATGGCTATATCATTTTTTAGAAGATTTTTAAGGAATTTTCCTATATATTTCTATGTAAAAGTTTGGTCGGCCATTTTGGCCCAGCGCTACCCCCGGGAGTAATGATTTGAACAAATTTAAATCTACACGACCTGAATATGCTTCCATATAAATATGATGAATTATGGCTTTGTCATTCTTGAGAAAAGGATTTTTAAGGAATTTTCCTATATATTTCTATGTTAAAGTTTGGTCGGCCATTTTGGCCCAGCCCTACCCCCGGGGGTAATGATTTGAACACAGTTAAATCTACACTACCTGAACATGTTTTCAAATAAATATGATGAATTATGGCTTTGTCATTCTTGAGAAGAAGATTTTTAAAGAATTTTCCTATATATTTCTATGAAAAACTTAGGTCGGCCATTTTGCCCCGCCCTACCCCCGGGGGTAATGATTTGAACAAACTAGAATCTACACTTACTGAGGATGTTTCCCCATACGTTTCATCTTTCCTGGCACTGTGGTTCTTGAGAAGAAGATTTTTAAAATATGCCACCAAATTTTCAGTAATTCCCAATTTTCTCCCCTTGAATGAAGGCGTGGCCGTTCATTTAAACAAATTTGAATCCCCTTTACCCAATTATACTTTTTGGCAAGTTTGGTTGAAATTGGCCCAGCAGTTCTTGCGGAGAAGTCGAAAATGTGAAAAGTTTACAGACAGACGGACAAGCGGTAAAACAGACGGACGCCGGACAAAATGTGATCAGAAAAGCTCACTTGAGCTTTCAGCTCAGGTGAGCTAAAAAGCACAAATGAATTCTCTTTAATCGTTGATATATAGTAAAAACGTTACTTCATTAGTCCATAACACATAGGAAATGTCTAAATTTATGATTTTATGACATACAGGGTTTTTTAGCAAACATGTCCCGACTTTGCTGTGTCAAGATAAAGTTAGGCAGTATTCATGTAAGGATATTTTGCAAAAATGAAAAACACATAACAATCTTATCAATATAAATGTAGTGATGCTGAATTAATCACTTTTTTTTAAACATGTATTACCGGTATTTCAGTAGGAACATTAGTAGTAGTTTTCAATTAAATGTCATTTTTATGTCGAAAAAGGAGCAACGTTTTACTGTCAGCAACATACTTTTTTCTCTGAGGCCCTGTATGGCATAAAGTATCAAGGTCTGTCTTCTAGAAAGATGGTTATCATATGAGTACTATATTTTTTTTAACATTTTCTGTTGGTATTGTATATTTTTAAAACACCCATAGATCCTTTTTTTATTTTTATTTTTTTTTAGAAAATCCCCTCACAACCTGGTCTTTTAAAATATAATCAAAACTCCAATGGAAAAATATAATGAAGTTATTTTATAATGTTTTTATCAAATGTGCATATTGCCCGAAAATGCAAATAAAAAGAAAAAAACCCCACCTGGAATCCTAAATCATGCAAAAATTAATTTGGTAACTAAACAAGTTTTGATGGCAGTAAGACGTCCAAGTTAAGCGTCTAAGGTTTCCCACAGCAATATAAAAATCTTCTGGAATAAGCCTGGTAACTATATAAAAAGTGATATGTGAAAAATGGTTTTATTCTTCGGGCTGGAACTTATCTTTTCCCTTGATAATTCGGAGACGTGGATACACTGTAGTCACAATGTTATAAATTGAATGTCTGTGAAAAATTCTGTAATAAATATCTTTTTTGAAGTGAGTTAGTGTATGCAGTCACACTTTTTTGTGATATGATTTTGGAGACAAATCTATTTTTAGGTGATATTAATGATGAATTGCAAAGTTGGATGAAAGAAGATGAAACCTTTTACGAAACAGCATTTTCGAGGAATGCTTTACAAGCAGCAACATTGGAAAACTTCGTAATGATAACTGGAAACTCGGGATCAGGAAAAACTGCTACAATGTGCCACATTGCCCTAACTCTAAAGAACAAAGGATATGATATTATACCAGCCATGAGTCCAATGGAAATAAAACAATATTACTTAGGCGACGAAAAACAAGTCTTTGTAGTCGATGATGCTTTAGGTGTTTATTCTTTGGACGAATTCCGCGTGCGACAATGGGAAGAATTAAAAAACTACTTAATAAGATGGAAAATTATAATAGAGCATAATTTTGTTGAAAAAAATGCCGACAAAGAAGATTCCCCACATCCTGATCATGCTGAAGGAAACAGAAATAAAAAGGAAAACAGTAAAATTTTAATATCTTGTAGATCATTTTTAACAAAAAATGATAGGTTTCCAAGTTTTTTATCGGATGTTAAATGCATAAATGCTCAAAGCCAGGAGAACTGTCTTAAAGTTTTGGAAAGAAAACACATATTTCAAAATCTATTGAGAGAGAATCCAGAAAAATTTTCCTTGACAGAAACATTGATCATGCAATTTGACAGTTTCCCATTGCTCTGTAGAATGTGTGCCCAAAGCAAGCAAAGCCCCCAAAAGTTTTTTAACTTTCCATTTAAACATTTTCTTAGTGAAATTGAAAGGATGTATCTTGAAAACAAAATGTCTTATTTTGTTTTGATATTTTGTCTAGTTTTCAAATGCAGATTTCCAGAAAATTCGAATGCGAATGTAGAGGGAGGATTTAAAAGCATTCTAGACAAATGTACTTTAGAATCGGGAACGTCACATGAACTTATACGACAAACTATTATTGCGATGAACGACACATATTTGTGCAAAGTTGGTGAAGATGAATATGATTTTCATCACACCATTATTAGAGATATCATTGCTTTTCATTTTTGTTCCAAATCGGGATTTCCTATTCTTGCAAAATACGCAAGTGATTCGTTCATTCGCGACCGTGTAAGACCAAAGGGACGATTACCTGGTGACAATACCGAAGATGATTTTTTCATAATTCTGAATGGAAAAGACCTCAACAGTTTCATAGAAAGAGTCAGCATTGATTTATCAACGAAGGATTGGCTTGTAACATTTAGAAACCCATTTTTTCCTAATCCTGAACTTGAAGAGCAATTATATACATATTTAAAAAAAGAAAATATGTTAGGACAACTATTGAAATCCATTAACAAACAACAAAACCCGAAGGTTGTCTTAGATGGTATCCATAGATATAACAGAATTATTGCTGTTCTCGATTCTTTGCCATATAAAGAAACCTTTTATGACATATTCCATATGCGTGAAGAACTCCTAAGACCCCTATCATTTACGTTCTGGTTGATTGGCTTTGGATGGTTCACAATGTTTAAAAAGTCGTATGACATAACAGAAACAAAAGTTAAAAATCAAATACAAAACAGTCAACATGCAACATTGGTCCTCTCGTCCTTTGGAGATAATCTAGAAATGATTCATTTCATATATAAAAAAATAGTCAAAAGGAATCAAATGTGTTTTATTTGCAACAGTAGTGCATTACTAACTCAACTTTTTGTTCACCGCTGCAACTGTAAAATAATACATTTATCGGGTTTCACGATCGGATGCATTAAAGGAAATGTAAAGGTAGCAAATTATTTTATGGAAGCGTTTTCGTTCACTGGTAATTCAAAATTTGATGTCTCGGTCCTAGAGAACATATGTTCTCCTAAACAAGGTTATTTGCAGCCTTGTCTTATTACTGCTATAGAAATAGCATGTATCCATGGGTATGTTGATATAATAGAGCACTTTTTAAGAGATGAAACACTGTCGACTAGTCATGTTATGAACGGCGTCATAAGGGCTTGTGCAAAAGGACATTGTTTGGTTGTTGATATGCTTCTCAACAACCTTTTTTCTAGAGCTGATCTATCAAAAATACACTTGACACGCCTGATTGAAAAACTTTTATATACAGCAAGTTTAGAAGGTCATGTAAACAATGTTGAGCTACTCCTAAAACGAGATGTGAATGTTAATGAATGTGATAAAGAAAAGAGGACTCCTTTACTTGCAGCAAGTGGTCGGGGTCATTTATCTATTGTACAGATGCTGCTAATGAAAGGTGCTAATATTGACGCTTGTGATATATTTGGCTGGACACCTTTAAAAGTTGCCTGTGCAAAGGGGCATATCGAAATAGTTGACATTTTATTGCAAACTTCTTCGAAGTCAGTGGATGAACTTTCTAATGACTTGTGTACGCAGGAAGATATAGGAAAGGCTGAAAAGTTTATAGAGCGGTCAGGCATCAAATTACTAAAGCGTTTTTTGGTTAGTAGAACTTCTGATGCAATTGTCTGTGTTGCCCCAGGATATGGAATATCTCCTTTATTTATAGCTTGTTGTAATGGGTATCACGAAGTCGCTAATTTATTATTATTAAGAGGTGCATCAGTAGACCGCTGGCATGAGATTGGCGGTGAAAAATTGACATCTTTAATGGTCGCTTGCTTTAATGGATATTCGAAAGTTGTTTCTGTGTTACTATCACATGGGGCTTCATACATGTATACATCCAAGGCTAATCATTATACAGCATTGATTTGCTCATGCACCGTCGATGATGTTTTTGTTTTTAATGCCCCAATATCAGTGTTTAAGGAGACCGATAAGTTTTCCTTCGAAAAATCAAATCCTGTGGCAGTTGTTAAGGAAATACTTTCAAAAAACTCAAATAAAACTTATCTTGAAAAGAAAGACAACGAGGGTCTATCTGCATTGCATCATGCATGTTTAAACAATATGCTGGAAATTGCAAAACTGCTTTTATCATGCGATATAGACGTAAATATACGCAGTAAAGGAAACTTTACACCTTTATGGATTGCTTGCCAAAGAGATTACTCAGATATCGTTTGTTTGTTACTGTCTCATGATGCAAAAGTAAACATTTGTTCCGTTTATGGAATATCTCCTCTCTGGATCGCATGCATGGAACGGTATAACTACATTACACATCCCGATTTACTTTATTATATAGAGATAGACTGGTCACATATGAAAATAATTTCTTCATTGATATCCCACGGTGCAGAGGTAAACGCTGTTGACATCTGGGGTAGAACACCTCTGTTTTTAGCGAGTATGAAAGGCGACAATGAACTTGTTTCTTTTTTGCTTGAAAAGGGAGCATCTGTGAATAGAAGTGATGTATTTGGAACGTCACCCATTGGGATAGCATATGATTTTTCTCATTACAGCACAGTTGGTAAATTACTTATTAAAATGGAAAGAAGATGATGCATTTTAGAACAAATGTACTTGACAGTAAAACCTGAAAATGATCCATGTATCTTATACTGAATAAATTATACTTTAACCTTTTCAATTAAGGTTAAATTGAACTTTGAGCATTAAAACATATATAATAGCTCATATCCGGTTTATGTCATGCTTTGTGGATAAAAATCATTCTCCCACTGGATTGGAATCAAAATGCGCAAGTGCGAACAAATTGCAGCAGGTCCAATCGAAATACAGTACAGATAAAGCACCTTATTGAGAGAGAAAACTAAATATATCAAGTACTACAGTTGAGTTTGAACCATATGCCATTGGCCTTCTTTCTTGCCTTTCATCACTTAGGCATGTCCTTCACAATTACTTTCTTTTTTTAATTTTTTGAATTTTGATTAAGTGATAAAAAAAACTCTACCTTTATCAAACAAGTATTAAAATTTCCTAAATAAAATGATCCAGTTTTTAAATAACATCTAACTATTTGTAGAAACATGTTTAGAAAATCATTAATGTCATTTTATAACTCCCCTTCTATGAACCATAGTTAAAATTGTTACTATTTCTTTTTAACAATCATCAAAATATATTTATTTGACATTTGGAACTTGGACCCTTTGTTCAAGAAAATTCATTTTTTTAAATCTTGCCCATAACTTCTGAACTTAACATAATAATTTAGATGTGTTTTAAAATACTTCAGAGTTTTCCAATATATTCTATATGGAACTCTCTTTTTCTTTCTGAATCTTCCTTATCCAACACATATTCAAATATTTAAAATGTAGAAAAGTTGAGTAAAGAAAAGATGTCAATTAAGTTTCTCTCTCTCTTTTTTTTTTATCTAATTGCTTGTTTACTTTATGCATATGTTAGCAAAGAAATGAGGAACGCAAAAAAAAAAATAAAATAAATAAATAAAAATCAATAAATTTGTTATACAATGTATATAATGTTTTAAGGAGGGACCTATGTCTGAAAAGTCTTTGTGTGGAATTTTCAAAACTTTGACATTTCCTGACCACTTGCTCTTAAATTTTAGATATTAAAAACAATACCTTAATATGCTTATTTTTACACAGGAGCACGTGCAAAAACAGTGTGAATTGCTAAAAATAGATTATTTTCAGACATTATTGTTGTACTCTAAATACGTGCTAAAAGAACCAAAAATGTCAAATCACATTCGAAATCAACATGTATTTAATTTAATTGACTTGTATCTTTAAAATGAAGGCAACTTCATTGAATTCATCTCGCATGAAAAATTATAAAGGGGCACAATGTACACTAGACAAAATTGCTAACGCACCACTGATAATTCTCCTTTGTGAATTGAACATTTGCCTAAACGGTATTAGTATATATAAAAGGCCATATTTATCAATACAGTGTGATTTTCAAATGTTTTGATGTCAGAACAAAAACCCGAAATGACCTTCTTACCCAAAACCAATTTCCCGACATGCATTGCGTACCTCTTTTTGCCCAGATATATGCACTGCCAATTACAGATGATGGTCCTTGAGGTTACACCAGAAACAGTCTTCAATTTAAAAAATCAAATAATATGCAGCGATTGACTATTATATCGCTTGCTAATCATCTAATGCATTCGTGTCCAGACCCAGTCCACTCAACTTCCGGTTGCCTCAATTTTGTGGAACGACATTTAAGTTGTGAAGTGGTGTTTACTTAATGGCTTGGCTATCTAGAGTGAACATTTTTATGTTAACTGATCTATTTGCAACAATTTTTCACCAGAAGAATAAATATTGTTTTCCTTGTTTTAATTTTTCATATCTTTCCAAGGGTACTGCCTGCAGACACCAAACTGTCTGTTTCATCACGTTCACCTAGGATCAAATGCCGCATACTGTATAATTTTTTTCTGATTTTCTAATTTGTACAAACATAAAAAACAAAAATGCAAAGTAAAAATTAGAAATTTATCCCTCCAAATTAGTATGAACACGATTTTCAGGTTTTCTTTGAAATGGTCACACTTCAGTTAACATTGTAGTAATTTATCAAATAAGACATTTAAATGATTTATTTTTTAATTTTGTAACAGAATACTATATCAAATACATCGTAAACAAGTTTTGAAAAGTAAAATATTATTTTCATTAGGTGGTGCGTTAGCAATGTTGTCTAGTACGTGTAAGTATCATCCTGTTTTTTCTTGTCGTATTTTTTACAATTCCGACATGCATAACAGGTAATATTTTAAAAAGTCTTTGTGTGAAAAGTCGTAATTCATATTTTTTGAAAGAAACGATTCATCTCTTGATTTTAGCAAGGAAAAAAGTATACCTTTATGATAAAATAAACGAGAAATAAGACATTTTCTTTTATTTTTGTACTCTTGTGTCATAAATATTGACCTTTCTGCACTAAAAAAGAGATAAGTTAGCACTGACAAACATTTGCGAAAAATGAGTATTTGTTTTGATTAGAAACATTTAAACAGTTTAATTCTTTTCTTCTTCATTCTAATCTTTCTGCCCCCCCCCCCCCCCTTTCCACGTCAACAACCAACACCTATTAGAACCTAGGAATGACTTTATGCAATAAATTCTACATGTACAGTACAACAAATCAATAAGCAAATATAGGTACAAGCACATTTCTAATTTTTGTTTAGTTTTATCCAAAAAAATACAATAAATGGTAAGCATAAAATTAAAATATTTCCCCAGTTTAAGCCGCTTTCTTTGCTAAATTTTATCTTAAATCTTTTTGCACATACAACTGTATATCAGCATATCATCGAGGTATTTCTTCACAACTGAAATTGCTATGAAGTATCTACCAAAGGAAGAAAATTCTGATATTAACAAACTTCATAAAGCAAATAAAACTGTTATTAGTGTTGAATAATTTTTTTTTGTAAAATGTGTATGTTATTAATTAATAACAATGTTATGCCTATATCACATTTGCAAAAGTCAACAGGTAAAAAAAAAAATCAAACGTTCGCTATTGTGACGTCACATAACGCTGCTTTGACGTTGAACGACATAGGTCCCCCCTTTAAGAAATTGCACTTGTTTCTTGAAGAATCGGTATTGATGAATGCTTTTATTTATCATTAACGAAACTTCTTTTATACGATTTTAATAAACATTTATTCAAGATTTACAACAATGAATTGTTTTTACTTATAATAATCAAAGTTGCTTTGAGGAAACATGCAACCTAGTTTTGATCTTTATTTTCTCATTTCCTGTCCTTTAAAGGGACATGAACACAGTTTCAGCTAAAATTTCAAAATTTATTTTTCAATTTTTACAAATATTTAACTAGGGACTTTTTAATGATCATCAAAGATTTGAACGTCAGTTGTCCAGATACAAGACAGATTTAGAGCTCCAAATCTTTGTTATGTAAACAAGGTTAGTTTCAAGTTTTTGTTTACTTAGGTAATATACTAATATATTTCGATCAAAGTTGATAATTTCAAATAAAAGTAAATTTTACAATGTACATACGATTCGACAGTTAATATTGATTTGCTTAACTTCATTTTGTTTTAAATATGATGAGAAGGATTATGGATATAACAAACAATATTCAATATCACAGTCTATAAAATAATACAAAATACAAGTGGGAGCAGAGCAAACACGGACCTCCGAAACATCAGAGGGGGGATCAGGTGCCATGGAGGTGTGATCGAGAATCCCCTGCCGACCGGTCACACCCGCCGTGTGCTCCTCGTCATAATCGGGAAATAACGGGAAAATACGTCGTCAATTCAGTGTATAAATAATAGACCAACAATTAGTATGAAAAAAACGTGAGTCAGCATTTGACTCAATGATAAATTGTATTTGCTGACAAGGTCATTGTATCGACCATAGATTTTACGAAATGATGACTTTAAACGAGACTGTTGATATTCTTGTTTTATCAACTTGCTTGTCAATAATTTACCTCGTTTTAGAAATTGTTCATACGTAGAACATGCTCTTGCGTATCGAATCAACTGAGATATATACACTCCGTATGCAGGTGATGGAGGTATATTGCTGCATAAGTAAGGGAAATTCATATGTTTATATGTAAACAAAAACAAGGCACGAGCCTTGTTTACATTAAGAAGAACTTTTAAGTTCTGTATCTTGTTTGTTAATCAACAAATGATGTTCAAATTTCTGCTTTTCAATAGATGAAGCCTTAGGTAGGAATTGTAAACATTAAAATTGGTTAAACAGGTCTGGACGATTTCTAAATAAGGAAGTCAAGAGCGATAACCGTGAACTGCTATAAATACACAGAATAAACAATGTGCTAGTCCTTCTGACCAATCAGATAACAGAATTTAGACAAACCCATGAAAAAATAAATAAAACACGTGGTTTTAAAGTTTTTTGATCAAAAGATTTTTTAGGAACAAACTCTTTGTAAATTTTATGCTCATTTAAGAATGATATAATATTTATGACAATTCTACCGTCAACAAACACGACTCTAAAGCTTAGAATACGTTTTAAGTGTTATAAAAAAATCTGATATAAATACGGAAATTTTATATTTTTTTAGCCTGACATAAACATTTTATTTAATGGATGCTTGTCTAAATTTATTTCTGAGTGTTATATTACAAATTCGTCCATATGCAGTTTCTCATATGCGAGGTAAAATATTGGGATAAGTCGCATTCATGTATAATTATTCTCTTTCCTCCATGTTTTACGTCTTTCCTTGTGGGTGCCGAAAGGCTGCACAGCTTAATAAACATTCGGCGCTCATGAAACCCGTGATATTTTAAAACTATGTGTAGTCCATACAATGAACACTTACAAGTGTCAAATGGATCTATAGACATGGAATTCAAGCATCATCGATGGAAATCGGACGGCTAAGCAAAATTATATTCCAACATATAGTTTATTCTGGTAAATTTTATAATTGAACTTGACAAAAACTTGCTAGTGGGATTTATTCCTCCGTAAAAAATTACATTGTATCATGCATTATTTTTTATTTCGTTATCGAGACAAAAATGTCAATGTTGTTCATGGTATATATGTGGGGAATACTGTATTCTTCAAAACTTTATATCTTACTTCTAAAGGTTTTTTGTTAAAAAATCTTTTTGAGGAAAAAAAACAAAAGCTTCTGTTATCTCTTTGTTCTTTGAAATATGTTTTGGGGTGTGTAAAAATGCTGTTGTCTGATTTGACAGAAATATAATTACGTGTACATGTTTTATATTTATAGCAACTTTCAGTTATCGTTCTTGACTTCCATATTTAGAAATCGTCCAGACCTGTCAAAATAATCAGTTGAAACTGTATCCAGACCCCTTTAAGTGAGGAATTATAATAATATGATGATACAATTCTATCTGCATCCTCGCAAGCCAGTTTGACAAACGTGATGACTGGATCAGGACCTCCAGCTTGCGATGATACCCCATCTTATTTACACGAATTTATCTACTTAGTTTGATCACTCTAAAGATATGTTCCATCCATTTTATGAACCCAATATTGCTGTAAAGATGCATTCTTTGAATCAAATGTTGAGAGAAAATCAGATATAATTTCACTTACAATTTTTCATTTTTACTTAGAGTGGCAGGGTAAGGAGTTGATCCATATGGGTTCATATGCCACTGTGGGATGTTTTAAATCGTCCTCCCTGTAGGATGTGGTCACAATAGATTAACTAAGTTTTACAAAAGAAACGTAGGAAAAATCTTAAAAACGGCAAAGCCATGATTGATCATATTTATATCACAGCAAACTATATTTGTACGGTAATGTAGATTCAAGTTGGCGGGGCTTGGCATCAATTGATCAATCTTTCTTTACTCTTCACTTAAAGGGACATGAAGACAATTTCAACTAAAAATTTGAAATGAATTTTTCAATACCTTATGTTTACAAATACTAAAATAAGGTATTTCTAAAGATTATAAAAAATTAGTTGAAGTTGTCGAGATACAAGACTGATTTTGGACTACAACCCTTCGTTATGTAAACAAGGGCTGTACCATGAATGTTTTTACATAGGTTAAATGGATATATGTTCGTCCAAGAAGATTTTTTCCGATATGGAAGTTAATTTTAAATACGATTAGACAGTCTCAAGTGAATTGCTGAATCTCGTTTTGTTATACTATAATACTTTCTATATGTAAACAAAAAAAAAAGCATGAGCTTTGTAAAATTATGAAAAATTTAAAGTTTTGTATCTCCTTTGTAAATCAACAAATGATCATTAAAATTGC
Organism: Saccostrea cuccullata; assembly: GCF_032062105.1. Classification (NCBI taxonomy): domain Eukaryota; kingdom Metazoa; phylum Mollusca; class Bivalvia; order Ostreida; family Ostreidae; genus Saccostrea; species Saccostrea cuccullata. The sequence goes on from NW_026931955.1 coordinate 27,755, forward strand.
CTTATTTAGGAATTTAAAACATTTAAATTGGGCTAAATAAAATAAGTTGAATCTTTCCTTTAACAGAAGTGGAGGAGAACTCGTACTGTTCAACAATATATTGAAGAAGTGGTGTAAAGCAGAATGATGTAGATACTATATAAGAGGAACAACTGCCTTAAAGGTAACCTGAGTACAACAATTTAGAGGATTCATAAACTGATAAACGCTTTGTTGCCCGAAAGCAAGGGAAAAAACAATCAACAAAATAATTTGTTTTTTAGTATTTATATATCTGCCCTCAATTTATCATTTTTATCATGAAATCATTATCACTTAGATATATAACACTAAGCCCCCTAGTATAATCTCTTATATTGCCATCTCTAAAAAGATGAGATAATTTTTTTCTCATTTTTATACATCTATTATTAACAAGTCTACCCATCATTACAACTAAAGCTATGGAAGTTTTCAATAGGAGTTCTCTTATTATATTAATCTTTCTAATACATTATTTAGAGTGATAAAGTATCGAAAAGGGATGGCAAATGGGTACCCAAACAAATTATACATTATGAAGCATTTAGTTATTGCATAAACACAAGCTCCTGCCAATTATGCAAACTATGCATCATAAAAAGACACCTTACTAAACTTTTAACTTGAAAACAGTACCTGAAATGTAATTGAAAAAAACAATTGAAAATGCATGCTATTTTCAAAAATATGTTTAAATAATTCAATAACTCGTAATTGAAAGCAGACTCAAATAAAAATTACTTCCAATTTCTTCGTAAAATGTAACTATATACACTTAATTACAATTACTTTTTTTCAATTACCCCATCCCTGATACAAAGGAATAAAAAGTCTTCTCAAGAAGAGAAAGGCATGATTGGTCAGATTTATAAGAAAGCATCCTCAGGCGGTGTAGATTCAATTTGTTCAAATCATGACCCCCACGGGGTAGAGTGGCACAAGAATGAAAGTTTAATATTCTGTCATCAATAAATTCTACATCAACATTGTATAAGAAAATATAATGTGACAAAAGTAACATTCATAGAAATCAATATTAATTATATGTAAACTTAATATTTTGAATTCTTAAATATTTTTAACATCAAAAGTAAGACATTTAATGTAAAAGCACATTAACCGAATACAAAAACATGCAATCAGAAATCATAATTCTGAAAATTGCTTTATTAATTTAAGACATGTATAACTAATCTCTGATTATACAATAACATACCATGAACTTGTCAGCAAAATTCATTATAATAAATAAACATAAAATAATTAATCTCTGCACATTGAGAGACAGCGGCATAAGTGTAATTTGTTACAAACATTAAATATATACACAGATGAAAAACAAATTCAGAAATTAAACCCAACAAAGTGTATCAAGATGTTTACATATTGTGTCAAAAGTACCAGTCTTAACACAACATCCTGTCCACAAACAGACACTTGACGTTTTCAGTCTTTCTTTCATAAATAAAAATTAAAGATGAAAGATGGCAATCGACTGCAGAATTGCTAATCAATTAACCTCAAAACATTCCGACCGATTAACCGGTGAGTCGTATCAAGATATATTCATTTTGGCATTTTCTTATCATAAACACAAAAAGGTTAAAAAGATATTACCAGTTACATTCTGTTTATTATTTGGAATTTTATGTACATAAAAGTATATTTTATCTCAATTTCAATGGACAAGAAAAAATCAAGTAAACCATGAATCTTGCTTGAGAAATCAGACAAGGATAATTTTCCAACGCAGATGTTAAAGAAGTTAACTTTCCCTTGTCACCATAATCAGAACTAGTCTATCTTTGAACTCTCACTTTATTTACAATTCATGAAATTCTTTATAATAATATAATTAAATAGATAACGGCAAAATAAGTATAGACATACTATAATTAAAAGTGCTTAACGGTGATGTTTTTAATATCATTAACAAAATCGACGGGACTATCTGGGTAACACGAGATGTTAGAACAACAGTAATAAACACTTTACGAATTGACCATTTTCCCTGCAATTTCAATCTGGAGAGCTATAATTACCTCCAAATATTCTTAAATATAAGATGTGTAAAAACACTGAAAAAAGTATATGCAGCGCTCTCCTTTTTAAACAAAAGGGGGATGGATTTTAAGGACTGCTCTCAAATTTACATATATTTCATTTTTTTCCGACTAACCAATTATGGATTTTCTAACTGATTAGCATTGTTCCAACTGATTAATCGATTAACCGTTTAAAAATTGCCATCCTTAAGTCCCCCTTATATAATTTTTTCTTAAGTATGGGGATTTTTTTTATGAAAAGAAAGGCTAATAGTGTCAAGTGACTGTGAGTCCACGGATGAAAAACTGTTTTTAATTGTGGATATATATGAAGCCACCACATACAGTCAGAATTGGAAACAATTCATAATAATTTACAGAAAATCTTGTTAAATCCTAAATGTTATAATAAAATGCAACAAACACTTGAAGCAAGTATTTTCATCACTTTTGCAGCAGTTACAATATTCTCTTCATATATACATGTACACTTTCCAAGTCATGCTAATACTAGCTTTACACATTGTTACGAGGGCTGTTCAATAAATAATGTCCTCGGTGCTCGGAAAGAAGCAAAAGACGCTTTTCAATGATTTAATCTTGATTGTTTTATACTTTTAATCTCTTTTAATGAAAACATATATCCGTAACATTTTTATCAAATTTCTGATTGTTTGTAGAACTCATTTTTAGGTATGACCCTTAGTATACTAGAAAATGGAAGATCCGATGAATTCCTAGACTTGTTTCTTCCTTATTAAAGGTGTTTTTTTAAGTTTGGAAATAGAAACAAGTCAAAAGGTCGAAGATCTAGCGAATATTGTTAATGTGAAAAAAATTTAACTATCTGTTTATCGCGAATACCCCTTTACTCTTCAGGGCATGCGGGTTTATACGCTGTCATGAAGAAATTTAATGTAGTGGATTCCTGATTCTGAGTCCTTCCTCTAGTAAACCTTTCGATTTTTTTGCAAACAATTTGCTTTCTAGACTCCAGCAGAAATTAAACTGTCACCCAGAATACGAATTTGAACAACAATACCACTAAAATTTAAGAAATTGCATATAAATCTGTCTTTGTGATCTTGCAATTCCTTGCTTTCGCCAGACCTTCGCTGTTTTTATCAAGTACATTTTATGGTAAATTTTGTTTTGAGGGTTTTAAGCAATAGATTCAAGTTCAATTATCTGTTTGAATATAAAAAAAACGTGGATAGCTCAAATTACTGATATTTAAAAAAATGGTAAGACATTTGTACACGCTGTCGTTTTCACTCTTTTTTCAAAATATAGGGTGACCTTTGAGTACTAAGCTTTTTTACCGTCAAACGTTTCTTTAAAAAAGTGTAAACTACCCCCGATGTGATTTCTATCAAATTTGTTATGTGTCTTAAAGTCAATCCTACATCATCAAGTATTATTTGTTGAAATTTGGCAAACAGTACATAAGTTGTTATATTTTTTTGTTGGCAGGGACGGTGCCCATTTTTGATGCCCATGACATAATTTTTTATCATTGAAATCCACCTGCTCATTTGTCTATAAAACAGGCATTGGTTGCAGTAAATGTCACATATTTCAGTGAATATTTCTTTGGGATTTTAACAAGTTGTACAGCAGCTTTTGTGAATCTTTTATTTTCATTCTTGTTTATCGAATCTATTCCATTCATCTATAATGCAGTGTCTCGAATGGCCCTTATTTCCCGGCTTCTCACAATGAAACCATGTGATGAAAAGTGGTCACATAAATTGTTATTAATTTGTTAAAGATTTAATTATAAGAGAAAGTCAAGTTTAATGTCAAATGATATCTGTATTGTATGTCATACAGTTCAGGACATTATTTATTGAACAGCCCACGTAAAAATTAATTCATTTAATTCTAGTAGAAATTTATAATGATGTGATTCATAGATTTTCATATAGAAAAACATTTAAAAGAATAACTAAAAAAAGTTCAATTGGTATCGTTTAACTGCATGTTCATTAATACATTCAACAATAAAAAAAATCATTAGTTTAAAACGTAAACATTAAATTATTTAAGTTTGGTTTTAAATGAATATAGAAGAAAAAACATAATTCATAATAATATTAATTATAACAACAGTTTAAGAAAAATAATTGACATGCAAAATTTGACTTTCCTTACTTAATTTACACACAAATGCAATGTACGTATGGGTATATACTGTAAAATCAAATATGTTCATAGGGTCAAATTTTTGTAGTTGAAGGAAAAAGTCTTGGTTTGTGGGGATTTTATTTCATTGATGAAAATTGTCGAGTAGTTATTTATGTAACATTCTACATAACCTGGTGGACACGAATTCCTGGGTCTCTTCTTACCTCAAAAACAACAAAACCCCTGCAAAAATTTGTGATTTCACAGTAATAGACATGGTAGATATACACATTAAAACTTAAACTTAATGTTATTACAGTTATTTAATTTGGCATCCTCAACATCATTTTGTAAATTAAAATTTCTGTAAAATGTACATGTACATATGAAGATCTTTAAAACAACAAACAAACAAGTATTTTCCTGAAAATGTATAAAATTTGAAATTATCTAACTAAACATACCAGGTGTTATCAAAAAATTCGTGGACTTGAGCAATAGAATTTAAACCGCTTTAGATATATCAATGAATTTTAAAATATCTAGTTAGCATCCTCTTTTTTATCTATAGAAAAAAAACCCATAAATCATAAATTTTATTTTTTAAATAAAATAAATTAATAATGTTTGTTTTAGCAATGGTTTGTCTACGCGGATTAACCTCGAAAATTGGGATAGGGAATGTAAAGTGTCGGAGCGACTGTTGTAATGCACTTAGGGAATGGTGCAATTATTTTTTGTAGTGCACATCAGCACATATTAAGTAAACTTTCCTGGAATCAACATAGTGAACTCGATGATGATCTCTGCGAAATATTCTTTCTGTACAATGACCACTATTTATAGTGCGATAAAGAAAGAAATTGAAGAGTGTCGTTGATTCCTAAATTGATGTTTATAAACAGTACATTCAAGGTGGATTTGAATATCTTAAATTAAAAAAGTCAAACTCAACCACGTTGCGCATTGTCCCTTCTAATGACGGCCCTAACATCCATGTATGTACTTTAATAAGTATATACTAACAAGTCATTTGTGTAATTATTCTTTGGAAAGGTTATATGAGTAGAGCACAATTTGCACGGTGTAATTTGTTATATTTACGCAGAGAGCGTAGTGACAGAAACAATTTTCCAGACTATATATTTTTAGTGATGATATTGTAATATTATTTTCATCCCTCAGTCAACTTTTGCTATTTTTGTTTTTACTTCATTAGAGCTGTTGAAGAAAGCAGCATGCGGCGCTGCATCCTCACAGTTTAGTATAAATTGTATTCCTGGTTTCTTCCTTTGTATATGCAATTTTGTTTTGTTTTTAATGATGAACTAAGAAGATCTGTAATACAATATAGTATATGAATTCTAGAATTTCCATGTGTCCGTGTTTATGCGCTATTCACATTGTTATACTGTTTACAGATTTTTTTTTTGGTTCATTCATTGTTCAATAAACAAACTTACGACTTTTCAATTCTATGATAAATAGATTTGTATTGTTTAAAATTTTTTTTAGATCGATTTCTGTTCATTAACATGCAAGCTTGAAACTTTTCAACTCCAGGCTTTTTGACATCATAGATAATATGGAAGTCGTAACTTTACCTACCTTCCCATTGCATGGTCATTTGCAAAATTATTTTGCTATAAAACACTCGTTTTATTAAAAACAAGAACTCTGAAGTTGATATTAAAAAGATGCATGATTTTCTGATTGATATCTATGTCGTTTTAGGAGGTCTTAACTATGTTGGAATTCCCATGGGTACCAATTTCTCCCCCGATATTAGCAGACTTATTTTTTTTCATTCTGTGATGCAGAATTTATTCAAACTCCAATTCAAACTCCTGTACATGAGAAATACAAAATACTAGTTTTAGCCTTCAACTCGACATCAACATATGTAAACTACGTATTAAAAATTAATAAACAAGTTACATGTACTTGTATTTCCATTCATATGTCTACACAATAAATAATAATGAGCCTAAAATAACAGATACTGGTCATAGAATCTTAGATATATTTTTCATATTTAAATATTTTACTACAAAAAGGCATAACAACAAAGTTTTATGATAAATGTGATGACTAAAACTTTTCAATTGTCAACTTAAACGTAGTTTATATCCCTCGGTTGATTCAATACGCAAGAGCATGCTCTACGTATGAACAACTTTTATTAAATCTAAGTAAGTTATTGACAAACAGGTTGTCGAAATAAGAATATCAAGCGTTTCGATTAAAGTTATCATTTCTTAAGTTCTATGGTCGATTTGCCATGTCAACAAATACCATCTATATATCACTAAGTCAAAGGCTGACAGCGTATTTCTTTCTGATTGTTTAGCAAAGAATACGTCATCGTGTGTAAATATATGACCTAACAATTAGTATGGAAACTGTAGTTTGCGTGACATGTGAAGGTCTGTACCAGAAGTCACTCAAATGCAGTAGTGAATGCATGTAGTTCTAGTATTTTTTTTGTTTCTGATTTCTGCATAAATTCCACAGGCACTTGATTTGGAAATAGATTTTTAATTCATAGTAAAATAATAACACAAGGTATCTAACTCTGAATTATACTCGGTACCACCTCCTCAAAAACGCACTTATAAAATTGACACCCTCAGAGGAAATGCACTGGCAGACTGTTTATTATCATTGTCTTCTATGGCATGCATGTCTGTTTTCTTTATCTAAGTAAACAACGTCAAAACTCTGCTCGTGGAGTTGAAAGTCGTTCACAGCCATGAAACGGTATGCGCTAATCCCGCACAGATTGGCTAAAAATCTAATTGGAAAAAAATGTCGTAGTGATTTATGGGAAATGAAACACAATTAAATTTTATATATTCAATGCAATATTTAAAATCTGGAATTAATTTTATTTTTAACCCACTATTTTTTTTAATTTTGCTTATTACCCCAGATTAAATTTTAGTATAATACCGTTTTAGGGTTGAATTCCACTCGACGCTTTGATGCTGTTTACGGAATTAAAAGAAAACAAAGACATGCATGCCATTTGTGGATGTGTTGATAAATTATCATATTATACTTTCATGTAAATTACTTGAATCTGATTCGTCGAGAAACATTTGATAAAAAACACTAGTTAGATCTTTTTTCTGTTATATACTGTGACATACCTGTAGTTTTGTGTCTGTTTGTCGGTAACAAACACGATGCAGATGCCAGAAACATTTTTTGTGTAAGTAAACAAAATGGAGGGATTCATTTGAGTATTATTTTAAGTACAGGATGGCTTAGTTTATTTTTTAGACGTGCTTATTGATACCTGCAAATCACTGAACTTGTGCATAGATTTACATCAGAGAGGGAGTATACAGTCATGTAACCCTACATGTATCGCTTCAAGTGAGCGTCAACTTTTTGTTCTTTATTAATGTTTTCTTCATGCACTGAGCAATAAAATATTAGTATGTTATACTTTAATTTAATTATACTTTTTCCTCTTTTTTTTTAATTAATGTAGAGCTACTTACAGTGCAATACTTGTTGATGGTAATTCTATGAGATATTGTGAATATGTATTAAACTATTAATCTAGCATATATACATTTAGTATTAAAGGGCTTTTACCATTAAACTGTACTACAAAACTACTATAACCTTATTATATATAGTTTGTTATTCAATTTTGAGGACAAATGGCCAGCCAGTAAAGAGCAAATGAGTTGTCCTGATGGAGAGTCAATAAGGTACAAACCAACGATGGCCACAAAATGGTGTTTGCCTAATATTGAAAGAATAAGTGGCCCAACAATGGCTCAATAATATCCGTTCGTTGGTCCAACAATAAGCCATCAAGTTGGTCTGATTATGGGCCGATGAGCAAATTACCGCTGGCCCAACATTGGTTGCTTATAATGGCCCAACTGTACAAAAATGACGTTTGCCCAACATTGAAAGAATACATTGGCCAAACAGTGGCGCAATATTAACTAATACATTGGCCCAACAATAAGCCAGCAAGTTGGTTTGATTAAGGGCCGATGAGCAAATTACCGTTGGCCCAACATTAATTGCTAACAATGGCCCAACTGTACAAAAATGCCGTTTTTCCAATATTGAAAGAATACATTGGCCCAACAATGGCCCAATATTTACTGTTACATTGGCCTAACAATAAGCCAACAAGTTGGTTTGATTAAGGGCCGATGAACAAATTACCGATGACCCAATGTTGAATGCATACGGTGGCCCAACAAGGAGCATTGTTGGCCCAACAAAGGTCCAATATCATCCTGCTATCTGGGGTTACCCTCCACATGCTCCATGGGATGTTAGATGTTAATATACCGAGTATGTGAGAAGATCTACCATATGATCTTAATTAGATTACCGTGTTGCCATGAAAAAACTGAAATACAAACACTTCCGACAATTTTTTTTTGTAGTAGGTGAATATCTTCTGTGTGATGATAGGGTTTGTGGAGTTCTTCTATCAGTCTATAACCTTGTGGACAGTCATATCGAAAATGGTTTTGAGATACACAAAAATAGCAGCGTTTGTTTCTGGTAGCTCCTGATTTCTTCTTGTATACAGCACCTTAGGAAGTCTTTGCTCCCATGTCATTAACTTCTTTACGAAGTTTTGTTTATTTCATCCTTCAGCTCTACCAACATACTTTTTCTTATTGATTCCAAAATGACCTTGTTTCCTTCAATTTCCGCTGACTGCATGGGTCGTAAGTAGGTTTGTGTTTCTAACTTTTTTGATAAGATTTAACTATTGCTTCCTATACGACAGCATGTCAAACAACATCATTGAGATTTAATGGTCTTGCTTGTTTTATTCTCAATCTCATGTCAAAATCTAGGAGAGCATCGATAAACTGTTCTTTTGCCAGTGTTTCTAGCATATCTATTTAGTGCCGTTGGGTATGCCAAGCTTGTGAGTCTTCTTATGGATTGTCCTAGTTCTGGTAAAGTTTCTGTTGCTGGTTGTCGATTTCCCGCAGCTCGGTCATATACAGGTCATTTTGATTCGAAATTCCAAATTTTTCCTCTAAGACATTAACAAGTAAGACATAGTCATGCTTGTGTGTGTTAGGTAAATTTCCCAGTACAACTTGAGCCTGCCCCCTCAAGGGACCTGCTAAATATAAACCTTTCTCTTGTTCTATCCATTTGTTCAACATGGCACATGCATCAAAATGGGAACGATAATCTAACCAGGATCCCGTACCAACAAATGTTGCTAGTTTTATAGTTTTATATTGGTTTGTGGTTTCTTCTCTGCTGCTGTTATGATATTGGTCTCTGCATCCGGTCTACTGATTATAAAGCGACGATCATTTCTGCGATGGGTAATGTTTGACTGTTGCACTGTCAGAGACTGGTGTTGACATTAAACACATGTATGTAACCAGGTCTTTTGCCTTCATTTGAAAGAAATCTACACGTACCAAACATTTCTTCTTCGCAAGAAACTTTTCCTACGGGATGTTTTTATACCCCCCGCTTGAAAAGCGGGAGGGTATATAGTAATCGTTAATTCCGTCTGTCGGACACACATTTGGTTATATATTGGGTACATCAAGTCCAAGTCCTATTGGATACTGCTTATTGGATACAAAAAAAGTGTACACACGAGAGAGCATTATTTGGGTAGTTACTGTTCAAATCTTATTGGCTATTAATCCTCGTGTCCGTATTTTATTTGGTTTTTTCTGATTGTTTTTTATTCATTTCAAATTTATATATATATCTAATATTTGCTGGTAAATTCAGACAAGACTGAAAACCTTTGGTTTTGAACCCATATTTTTTGTCAATTTCTGTAATATAGCTCTTTTATTGTAACACCTAACTAATTTGTTCTTAGCAATAAGGATATACACCTGTATATTTCAAAATATCTAATATCAAAATATATGAATACCTAAGTGCAAAAAAACGGAATTTTGAAAACACAACTCAACACATCTCAGACTCTGTTCAACCTTTCTTGAATAACAAAATTAAGTATTTCAGAAGAAACCTTTTTGAGTCATGACCAATTAATAACAAGCAAATGCCCATTACATGTTGGACAGAATGAAGGTATCCAACAGGCATTGGACAGGGGTCCAATACCTGTTGGGTTGTATTTTGACGAAGGGATTAAACTACCCAAGAACAATTGAAAATGTGTACATTGTCCAATTCTATTTGGGTTTCTTGAATCTCCTCATCAAAATACAACCCAACAGGTAATGGACACCTGTCCAACTCCTCTTGGATATCTACATCTCACCTAATAGGTAATGGACACTTGTCCAATTCTTCTTGGGTTTCTTGAGAATCCCCTCATCAGAATACCACCCAACAGGTAATGGACATCCGTCCAACTCCTCTTGGATATATACATCCTACCCAACAGGCAATGGGCACTTGTCTAATTCTTGGGTTACTTGAATCTCCTCATCAAAATACAAACCAACAGGTAATGGACACCTGTCCAACTCCTCTTGGATATCTACATCCCACCCAACAGGTAATGGACACTTGTTCAATTCTTCTTGGGTTTCTTGAATTGTTTCATCAGAATACCACCCAACAGGTAATGGACATCCGTCCAACTCCTCTTGGATATCTACATCCCACCCAGCAGGCAATGGACACTTGTCTAATTCTTGGATTTCTTGAATCTCCTCATAAAATAAAAACCCAACAGGTAATGGACACCTGTCCAACTCCTCCTGGATATCTACATCCCACCCAACAGGTAATGGACACTTGTCCAATTCCTCTTGGGTTTCTTGAATTGTTTCATCAGAATACCACCCAACAGGTAATGGACACCTGTCCAATTCCTCTTGGATATCTACATCTCACCCAACAGGTAATGGAACTTGTCCAATTCTTCTTGGATTTCTTGAGAATCCCCTCATCAGAATACCACCCAACAGGTAATGGACATCTGTACAACTCCTCTTGGATATCTACATCCCACCCAACAGGCAATGGCCACTTGTATAATTCTTGGGTTTCTTGAATCTCCTCATCAAAATACAACCCAACAGGTAATGGACACCTGTCCAACTCCTCTGGGATATCTACATCCCACCCAACAGGTAATGGACACTTGTCCAATTCTTCTTGGGTTTCTTTAATTGTTTTATCAGAATACCACCCAACAGGTAATGGACACCTGTCCAACTCCTCTTGGATATCTACATCTCACCCAACAGGTAATGGACACTTGTCCAATTCTTCTTGGGTTTCTTGAATTGTTTCATCAGAATACCATCCAATAGGTAATGGACATCCGTCCAACTCCTCTTGGATATCTACATCCCACCCAACAAGCAATGGACACTTGTCTATTTCTTGGATTTCTTGAGAATCCCCTCATCAGAATACTACCCAACATGTAATGGACACCTGTCCAATTCCTCTTGGATATCTTCATCCCTTCAACAGTATATAAACTAAAAGGTATTGGACATTCTTCTTGGGTTACTCAATTTTTTTTTCATAAGAAAGAAAACCCAATAGGTAGTGGACATTGGTTCAACTCTTCTTGGATATTACATCCCAACATTAGAAGAAAACCCAACAGGTGATGTTTATCTGTCCAATTCCTCTTGGGTTACTTATACACTTCATTAAAGTTGTCAAATTTATCTTGGATATTTATACTCTTGCATTAGATTGCAAACCCAATAAGTATGACATTTACCTTCCCTAGTTGAATTCAAATTTATCTACATAAGCATACATAAGTCCAAAAAATATTTAATTCTTTAATTCTAACATTCCACATCTCATTCAGTGTACACTTTACAAATGATAGGAAATATATAAGCATTTTGTGCCTAAACTATTTGGCTTTTAAAGAATTGTATAACCATGTTTGCAAAATTTAAATTTAAATATTGGAACTTGGAGCAAGTCATTACAGGTAGAGCAAGATGCTGAAAACCATATTGATAAATAGATCACACCCTTGATAAAATATTTGCCTTCAGTTGCTAAGATTGTGTTGTATTATATGGAAAATTTCTATAATCCTGTTTATTACAGATACATGTACAATGCATATTTTCCCTGTAATAATAAAAATACTTCTGAGATGTAAAAGAATGGATTAAATAGTCACCGATGTTGAAAGGTATTACATGATTTCATTAATCTGGTTTGGAAATCACAAACTTAGTTTTGAAGCCGATAAAACAGTGTCGCACTAGAAAACTTAGTTACAAGTACAATGAATGAATTTGTTGTATCAAAACTTTAGAATGATTGATGCAGTATGTCCAAATCTTTTCGACAAATCGGGATAAAGATATTAAATCAAATCATCACTGTTATAAGTCTTATAGCTAGAGAAAAGTCATTACATGCCCAAATTTTACATGTAAGACTTTGATCCTATATTTCAATAAATGTCAAAATGGTTTTATTTTTGTTTCTGTTCAATACTTTCTTCTTTAGGGTCTCTCATGGCCTAAACTGTAAGATACCTCCATTGACCCTGCTCTTTGATATTGCCAAATGTTTATCCAATAGCAGTGGTTATGCTCAGGCAATCTTTGAAATATTCCTCATTTCATGCATCTCCTTCAGTTCTGCCTCTGTCCATTTTATCATTCTGCAATAAGATAAAGGCATCTCTTTGCCGTATAAAACATGTTTTTCTTAACTTCAGCAAGATCACCCTTTATGTTGATCAAACCCAACCAAGAAGTAGAAGTTTATTTCTTATTCAGAAATATGTATTGATAAATAAAACGGAAGAAAAACTAAATTTTATCAACTCTTTTTTTTCTTCTATGTCTAACTGCATCTTCATCCTACCCCCCATCCGCCATAATTTTATCAAAATGGAATCATCATTCAACACACAAAACAATGTTGCATGTTAATTATACAGTATGTTAGTTTCTGATTGTTAAGAAGGTGATTTTAAAAAGATTTTACACCTATTCCTTGCAAATTTTAGACTTCTAATGTAACACTATCAGTACATTAGGGGTACATAATCTTCAAAAACATCTCTACACTTAATGATAAAGCTTTCACATTAGTATTGTTTTTAGCCCAATGGTTCTGCTAAAGAGGATTTAAAATTGACCCAAACATTACTAACTGCTTTGAAATTATATTGACAGGGACAGAGACACACTTGACACTCCATTCCCCCTTCCTGGGGTATGCTTTCCACAAAATTTAATTAAAATTGACTAAGCTGGATAGAAGTTGAAAATATGAAAATTACAGTCAAACAGATTATGAATAACTTTCAGCACATCAGACATGAAGTAGTGATCCTTAAATAAAATACACCTACAAGATGAAACTGTTTCATTCCTTTGAAGTGATATCTAGTCTTGTTTCTTTTCCTGTAGGCCACCTCTATCAGAAAATAATGTTATACATGTATTAACATAACCAATGACCGTATAGTACCCCAGTATTTACTCTACAATGAATTAAGTTCTGGAACCAACCCTCGGATGCCCTCAAAACAAATGATTCTAAACTGGCAAAGGTAAAGGGCATCTGAAGATTTTAAAATAAAATGATAGTACAAACAAGCAAACAGCGTGCATGAAAATGTTGGCAAACACTAGAAAAAAATACTAAGGTACTTTCTCAAACTTTATATGAATACTAAAGAGGTTTTATGTAGCTGTATTGTACATACCAAAAGCTTTCCTGCAGTTAAAGGTTGGTTGCCTAGTAGTTATGTAGTATGTACAAGTTTTTCCCTCTATTTCCTCTAATTTAAGAAGCGAAGATGTCTCTAAAAATCTTATGGTTGGCATGAAGTATTCCTGTTCATTTTACTGATTACTTACAATTGTCCTATTTCTGAGGGTCATCTTCTGATGAGTGTGTTCTCTGCAATGTTCACAATTGAAGTTCCTGTTTGACCTGTTACATATTGAAAATCCTCAATGAACATGATTATGGTTTTAATTTCCATTGCAATTATTGATTACTTTTATAAAAAAAAAATCTAAACAAATTTATTGTATTAAAACATAATACTTAGGAAAATATTTATGTGATATCAATTGAAAAAAAGAATCATTATCTCCAGTTATCCTAAAATCACAAGTAAGCATTAATCTTAATAATTCACATACGTAAACCCATTAGCATTTTGTGCTATTAAATCATAGTCATCACTGTACAATAAAGGAAATCAAGTACTAATCCACAGCTTTGTGGCAATAAAGTTACTATCCCCGAGTAAAAAGTGACAAGCCCAAATATAGAGGCAAAAATTAAAAAGTAACATTGAAACAAGAGGCCCATGGGCCACATCGCTCACCTGAGTAACTTGGGTGATGCAGATCTTTTTAAAAGATTTGTTCTATATATATTTCTATGTAACACTTGGATTCCCCACTGTGGCCCCGCCCTACGCCAGAGGGTCATGATTTTTACAAATTTTATATCTACACTACTCAAGGATGCTTCCACATAAGTTTCAGCTTTGCTGGCCTAGTGGTTCTTGAAAAGAAGATTTTTAAAGATTTGTTCAATAGATTTCTATGTAAAACTTGGATTCCCTATTGTGGCCCCGCCCAACCCCCAGGGGTCATGATTTTAACAATTTAATATCTACACTACCCAAGGATATTTTCACATAAGTTTCAGCTTTCCTGGCCCAGTGGTTCTTGAGAAGAAGATTTTTAAAGATTTGTTCTATATATTTCTATGTAAAACTTGGGATTCCCTATTGTGGCCCTGCCCTACCCTCGGGGGTCATAATTTTAACAGTTTAATATCTACACTACCCCAGGATGCTTCCAAATTAATTTCAGCTTTCCTGGCCCATTGGTTCTTGAGAAGAAGATTTTCAAAGATTTGTTCTATATATTTCTATGTAAAACTTGGATTCCCTATTGTGGCCCCGCCCTACCCCCGGGGGTCATCATTTTAATAATTTAATATCTACACTACCCAAGGATGCTCCCACATAAGTTTCAGCTTTCCTGGCCCAGTGGTTCTTGAGAAGAAGATTTTTAAAGATTTGTTCTATATTTTTCTATGTAAAAATTGGATTCCCTATTGTGGCCCCGCCCTACCCCCGGGGGTCACTATTTTTACAATTTAATATCTACACTACCCAAGGATGCTTCCACATAAGTTTCAGCTTTCCTGGCCCAGTGGTTCTTGAGAAGAAGATTTTTAAAGATTTGTTCTATATATTTCTATGTAAAACTTGGATTCCCTATTGTGGCCCCGCCCTACCCCCGGGGGTCATCATTTTAACAATTTAATATCTACACTACCCCAGGATGTTTCCACATAAATTTCAGCTTTTCTGGCCCAGTGGTTCTTGAGAAGAAGATTTTTTAATGACCCCACCCTATTATCGTATTTTCTTGATTATCTCCCCTTGGAAGGGGTCTTGGCCCTTGATTTTAACAATTTAAATTCCCCTTTACCCATGGATGCTTTGTACCAAATTTGGTTAAAATTGGCCCAGTGGTTCTTGAGAAGAAGTTGAAAATGTGAAAAGTTTACAGACGGACGGACGGACGGACAGACAGACGGACGGACGGACGGACGACGGACACCGGGTGATCAGAAAAGCTCACTTGGGCTTTCAGCTCAGGTGAGCTAAAAAAGTTCATCGTGAAAAAAAATCAGGGTATAAACTACAGATGATTGTTTTTAAAATTAAGTTTAATTTAATTTTCGCTAGTAAAATTTAATCATATATAAATTAATGGTTTAAAAAAAATGAAAAAAAAAGATTTTAAATACTCCTCTTCTGGTCATCCACTAGTTCGTCTAATTAAAACGAAGCAAAAATCATTTTGTTTTCATCTTGAATCATTTAAAGCCATATATGGCGTACGTACAATGAAAATTATTAGACTAAAATTATAAGAACATATTATTTGTATCATTACTTTATATAAACATGATAAAGATAGAAATTTTCCGTAAATTACAAAATCTAAGTCAATTGCGTTATAAAGATTTCAAAATTTAATTTGGATTCTCGGAATTTTCTCCGACTTGGAAGAAAATACAAAAGATTTAAATAACACATTACAGAGAAGATAAAATCGTATTATTAGATAAAACGAGGTGTTCTCCGTGCTCCGAATTGTATGAAAAGTTTTAATTTAAATGTATTAATTATATTTCTTTACTTAATTTTGTATTTTTCAAAACTATATTTTTTGATCAGTTACGCCATATATGGCTTTAAAAAAACGCTACATAATTGCATGACACTTATCACTGAGCTGATTGAGTGAATGTATATAATTTAATAATGAGATATCTGTGAGGCATATATGTACAAGCAAATATTGCTATATTAAACAAAGGAAAGGGGGAATTCAAATTAGGAAATAAAAGATCGTGTTTAAGTAAATCAGTCTTGTAGTACCGCAAAATGGATGCAGTTGTGGAGATTTATGGATAATATGAGCATGCTGTCTGAAATATTTCCATATTAGGGAATTTAATAGCAAAAAAGAGTGAAAATACCGGTGATGCTTTTCATGTAATCCTAATAGCCCAAGGGGATTCCTCAGTGCAGAAAACCACTAGCCCCATCCTCAAAAATGGAAGCCCCGGGCGTAGCGCGATGCTAATTACACACCAATCATGTGAGATAGTTATAGTAGCCCTATATCAATTTCAGTATTGTTTTAAATTAATTAAAACAAATGACAAAAACAAAAATTTTAAAAAAAATCAAAATAAAGCAGACACTCTTCAATAGTGTTAAATCTAGACCCTAAAAAGGGCATGGTAATCGAGGAATCAAAATGGCACTTTGTGCCGCGACAGGATCTCACGAGGGCACTTTGAAAGCAAATGTTAATGTCATTGAAATTATATTTAACATTTTTTAATTTTTACATACTTTAACATGTTTAATTACTTTTAATATCCTTTCATATTGAAATCTTTATTTAAAACAAGTATATAAATTCATATATCTGTATTCCATTCTTTTTTTAAACAATGTTTTAATTATTGATTCAGAAACAAAAAGAATATGAAAAAGGCATTTATATCCAATTTCTTCAATAAAAAGTAGTAAGGTTACACTTGAGAAAGTAATGGTATTAATCTAGCTGAAACAGGTGCAAAAATTATTAAAGTTTGGAGGTATGATTGTTTTTTTACCTGCTTGGACTGTTATTTGTTTACAAGTACAGTCAATTTAAACATTAAAGAAAAATACTTTTTTCAGGGAAGGGGGGATGGGCATTTTGAAAAATACATGTAGAGACCATTCTCTTTACTTGGAAAACATTGTACCAACAGGATCATATGAAAACTGGTCTTACTGCATGCATAATTTGTTTAAAAAAAAAACTCTGGCTTTAATTAGAAACATTGACCCACAGCTTATCAAATCTATCAGTTCAATCAAAGAAACTAACTTAGTTTGTTGTTTTTAAACCTTTTTATCACATTACATTCAGTTTTTTCGTACACTGTAAGTATTTTATTCAGATAAAATATGCGTTTTTCTTCAAGTTGAACTATGTGTTTTATTCTACTTCCGGTTTATAAATAAACGATCCTGATTTTTATTAGTTAATAATTTACAAGTTTATTTATCTTTGGTCTTGGGCTAATTCTTGCATAATCAATGCAATCAAATGACAGTTTCTCAAGTTAAATCCTCTACCCTGACAGCCTGAGGCATGTTAATTAGCCAGGTGGCTGTGTGCGTGCGTTCAAGCGTGAAGTGATTTCCTGTCGTTGTTTTAACAAAGGGATTATCTGCATGCACTGAATAAACAGAACAGCAAAGGAATATTGCCTAAACTGGGCATATTTATTAATTTGATTTTGAGTCAAAATCAAAGACAGAAAGAAGCACTGTTTTGACTGAAAGTTTTTCAGTAATACATAAATCTCTTAAGTTACATATCAGATGAGATAAACTTACATACAATTATTTAGTTGTTGTCAATTATCCCATTTATCATCATCTCAGCTCACTTTGCGATTGCAATGCTGTCTACATGAACTGATAATTTACAGCTGATTTATGAACACATGATTGTTAAAATTTTCATTTCCCTTTCCAATATACGTTATCAGAACATACTTAGTTGGTTATGATATAAAATTAAATAAAAAACACTTTCGATTTATTAAAGATTATCTAACAATATACGATCATTTACTAAATACTTTTCGCCCTCAAGAGAGTTAAAAAGACAGAGAAAATTCAAAATACAAACAAGTGCAACTTAGGCTTAATTGTTCCGATATATCTATTTTAATTTTGTGCACAATTGTTTACAAAATGACATTAAAATCTATTTTCCTTAAACAAGAACCCAGCAATGGATAAATATTAATCGAATAAACTTACCTTTCTTTTGTCAATCGGAAAATCTTGTTGACATTAAGTGTTTCTTAGTCGCCATATTTTTTTAAATGAAAACAAACGTTGTTATGATCAGGATCAACGGAAGTTGATTTTCGGAACTCTCGAGAATTAAGAGTTCCAAATGTAAAACTGAAACAACAAAACACGGTGCGTCCGTGAAAGCAACTTTTTTGGACACTTTTTTGGACAAATCGTCGTGTCCAAGTTTTGTTGGGTACTAACTTGCAAATACCCAATTAGGGTGTTTTAAGCATATTCACCGACACTTCTTTTTGGGTATACCCAATAAGCAAAAAGTACCCAATAAGTACAATCTTGGCATGAAAAATACCCAATAAATGCACTCTCGTACCGTCCGTCCGTCCGTCCGTCTGTCCGTCCGTCTGTTACGCTTTGGGGTACCCATCTCTTATCCGCAACTCCTCTTATACCACTGAATGAAATTTTTGATGAAACTTTCACAGAATCTTAATTACATATTGCCATTGTGCACCTCCTATTTTACTTTTTGACCCGACACATATTTTGGGTTTCCCATAATAAAACATGAACACTCCCATTTATACACATATGGGAAGCGGGGGTATCATTTAGTGAGCCCATTGCTCACAGTACCTCTAGTTTATGTTTAACATCACCGTGAAATTTTATATACAATCTGAAAATCTCCCTGAAGCAAAACCTGATTCCTTTGATCGAAGATCTGGAGTACTAGTTTTACTAGCATCCTTATTGGATGCTGAACTGGTATTGTAAATGTTTAAACTGTCATTTTTCAACTCTTGGAATTTTTGCTCTATAAAGATTATTTCTTTGTCTGTGTCGTGAATGTTAGTCTTAGGATTATTTTACAATATGCCCACACAATGAAAACAAATAATATGTAAACAAATTATACAAAATAAAAACGAAATATTCCTTACGGTCGGACTCTTCTCACAATTTTTGTATTTAAAAAATTAGTGAAATTTTCGCAGAATCAAGAGGACAATATCAGTAAGAGATGGTATCAGTGAGATTAAATTTGACAGTTTAATATTAGAGGCAAGGTAAGCTCAAGCTCATTACCGTTTTCCTGGACATTGAGAATAAAAAATTACTATTTCCATGCAATTCCTACTTGCAATTCAAATATTGAATGTTTTTCTTTTTGCATAAAAATATACTACCATATAGAGCCTATAAGATGATATTACCAAATAGACATGTATAATGTAAAAAAAAAATTGGATATTTGCTAATCCGAATTTCCTCTACTTTTCTAAAAATTTTAGGACTTTATAAAGTATTTCTATATGCTTTCTTTACTTAACTTTTTCTAATTTTCACATATAGTAAAGTAGACACAAAAAGGTACAAAATGATTCAAAATTCAAAACTGAGAGAGATATTACACATTTCCGGATTTTTGGCTCAAATCTGTACTTAGATTAGCATTTAAAAGCCAAAATAGTTCTAGTATGTGGGAAAAATCTTATTTATTTGACAAATTTTGAAACTTTAGTCCCTTATTATCAAATTTCGCCCAGTCTTCGATTGCGTAAAAATTATAACTTAATTCAATGTTCTATAATAATTTTTAGAGGCAGAGAGGAAGATATTTTCATACGCCGACATTCCGCCAAAAATCTAGTCCTTCTAGTTTTTGAACGCAGTTTACCATTTCTATTTAAAGTTGTATAATTGTGATGAGGAAAGAAAAATACGGTCTTTCAAATCTATTACACCTAAATATATAAGACATATCAACAAATATACTTTGAATATTCATCTTAAGCCAGAAACCAGAGAGGAATCCTACCTTAAACCACTTCCATGAAATTTGTAACGTTTTTACAAAGTACAAATGATTAATAATTTGGTCCGCTTAGATATCCCTCCTAAGAATCATCAAATATCATATCGAATTAAAACAAACTCCAATGATTTCATTGACACTAAAAGAACAACTGATTGAGATTCACTACATATGTTTATACTTATCTTCGGTTCTAAATGGATAATGATAAGTAAACTAACTAAAAACGATCGAACTATAACAACAGAATCACTTATAATCAAACAAATAATCAAATCTATAAAGTTATAACACTGTAGCTGCAGACTGTGGTTTAACGAACAATTTTATTGTTTCCCTACACAGTCTGCAACTACCTAACAACACACCCTAAAAAGTCACCGAGACACAATATAAATTCACCAAAACACTAGTCATCAATACACTAAGGAAGTAGATTCCTGATATGAGTGGTCTAATATGACATATTATACATTGTACACATTTCAATTCTGTTGTTTCTCATCACATCCAAAGAACTTACCCAAATGTTATTACTCAAGAAATGAGTGAAGACCAACAGGGTTTTCTGTATTTATACCTTTTCTCCTATGCCTAATTACTACTGATTGGTTCTTAATTTGGGAATTATGATTGGCTATAATATAAACGTTGATTGGTTAAATATAAAAAAAAAATTCGATTGGACGATTTTAGAGACATTTCAATTCAACATGATTATTCTATTTCATTACAATTTACATGTACGACTACATGTTCTTGGAAGTAAGATTTTGGGGAGAGGGTATTTTTTACCCCTAGAGTAAAAATGGACACTCTGAGACATTATTAAAAATCTACAGGACACAAATTTTCAATTAAATGTGCTTTTGATTGGTCCAAATATTTTTGAATAGATCTTTATTTTGCTACTAGATATCACTTCTTTTTTAAAAATATAATTTCTCCCTAGTTACATATTTCACCGTAGGTTTTACGGGCACTGGAAGTTAATTATAATACTGTGCATATATAATTTTTTTTATCAGCCTGTTTTCACCAGGCTGAAGCTAGCAGCCAATAACAGCAGCCACTAAGCGCGCAATCTCTCACCAGAGGGCGCGCTCCGCTTACATCTCTGTTGTCGTCTAAAAAGTAGCGCGGGTTGTCAAATAATTATTTGTCGACAAAAATTGTTAGACATTGATTGTTTTGTATGATTTCTCAATGATGTTACGTGTTTTAAGCTCTCTGGTAGTAAATATTTCCTGACTTTGTCTGCTTGGTTTCAAAATGAAAATGTGTGTAAAAATTCAGAATAAAATAGTGCCGTATATATTGAAGCTATTTTAATATATATATATAAATTTTGAAAGAACAAAAGAAGTGCTACAGATTGATTTTTCTAATTTCATTTAAGAAAAAATACCAAGTTGGTGGAAATCTATAATTTATTTACGTTTTACAAGATTCTTGTAATTTAGACGATAACAGAGGTGTTGGAGCGATGAGCGTAAAACGCCCTCTGGTGAGAGATTGCTAAGCGCGTAGAAGCTAGCAGCCAATAATGAAATTCATCAAAGAACTGAGAGTACTGAGAGGCAGTACTGTTTTTAATACTTTATTTTAGATAATTAAGGGCTAATGATTGGATGATTAATGCTAAAAATTAATTACATAATAAATCAGACACTCGGAGGCAGTAAGGCTCACTTGAAGAAAAAATGTGCTTTCTTGAAACTGAAAAAATAGAAATAAATTACCCAATCATCTTTGTCCACTTGATCAAAACAGCACTGAGAGATGGTTAACTACTTCAAGAAGAATACCTTTTTCAACTCTTTCAGGGACCTCAAGAATATGACAGGACCAATAAGCTAACCTGAAAATTGGTTACTCTATCGATTGTAAACTGTAATATTACACAAGTGTAAACTACGTTGAAGTATGTTTCGAATATTAATACCCGGGCAACTTTTATGGGTCTATAAGACAATTAATAATAAGTGGTGATGGTGCTACCAAGTGGTTCCAAGAGCATTTTTGATATTACAGGCCGGTATTATACCCATGATTTATAAAGTGCCCAGCATATCGTAAATAGGGTAATGTAGAAGGGTCCCAGGACTTTTGTTTCCTGCTATCAGAACGGGACTGTAGTGGTACCACCAGGTGGTGTCAAGTGCGTTGAGTATATTTCAAGCAATTAATTGTTATCAATTATTGGCAACTTGAACAAACTAATCACTGGGGATAGATTGAGGGCCCGAGGAAGTATCCCCTGTCAACCTTACAAAGTACAAAGGATCCCAGAGACCGCAAAGGGCTAATAGGCTA
>NW_026931956.1:0-4914 GCF_032062105.1 Saccostrea cuccullata
GTTACATGCAGGTTATACAACTGTAAATCACATGAAATGAGGATGAATACAGCATTTACATTCAAAATCATGGTTAAATGCAAAGATGACCTTCATAGAAAATGTGAACAAAAATAAGACAAACTTCCCTGTAGAATATGTCTGTCAGAAAGATTTCAAAAATGAACACGCTCTCAACATTCACATGACAAGAATGCATCAGGATGTTTACTTCCGTGGTCATAGAGAAATTGAGCTTTATACAAGAAAAGCTTCACAATAGGAAAATCATCATAAAAAAAGAGAAAAAACAAAAGATAGTCCAATCTAAGTTCACTTCTTAGAAACAAAAGTGAAAATGAAACTTTAATTTTACAAGTGGATGACGTCACAATGCATAGGTAAGCTCGCTGACTAAACAAACGTACACAGTACGATCAAAACGTAAGTCTATCGTATTTTTTGCACACGACCCTATTTAGACTGTGAATGAAATCGTGACGTCATAATAACATTTTATCGCTGCCAAGTGTTTACCTGTGTACATAAAAAAAGTAGTCGCAGCGTAGAGTGTAAAACACTATATTTAGAGCCATATACTGAATCCCCACCTATCCCTACCCCAAGGACTGACTTTTTAACCCCCCATCCTCCCCACACCCCCCAATCTGCCTCTTTACCCCCACCCCCGGGGGGCTGCATCCCTTACCCCCTTATCCCCAGGGGACTGCACTCCCTTGACCCCCATCCCCCAGGGGGCTGCACTCCCTTGACCCCCGTATCCCCCCAGCCAATCAAAATCCCCCATTTTTGACCCATTTGCAAATGTCCTAGATATTGAACCCCCTAGCCAGACTACTTCCGGCTAGGACCTTCTGCCTAGCCCACTTCCGCTAGGCCACTTCCGCTTCCGCTAGGGCCCACTTCCGCTTTCGCTAGACCACTTAGGGTCTAGCTAGGCCGTTTCCGCTAGACCACTTCTACCTAGGCCACTTCCGGTTAAACCACTTCCGGTTATGACGTCACTTCCGGGCTAGCTTAGACCAGTTATACTACCTATGTACAATGTATAATATACTTTACAAAAGTAATTAATTAAATTACAAATTACATTTTCAATTTTTTGAATTTTAGCTCAACTGAGCCGAAGGCTCAAGTGAGCTTTTCTGATCACATTTTGTCCGGCGTCCGTCTGTCTGTCTGTCCGTCCGTCCGTCAGTCTGTCTGTAAACTTTTCTTATTTTCGACTTCTTACTAAGAACCGCTGGGCCAATTTCAACCAAACTTGCCACAAAGCATCCTTCGGGTGAAGGGCCACACCCTGATGCAAGGGGAGATCATTGGGAAGATAATGAAAATTTGGTGGCATATTTTAAAAATCTTCTTCTCAAGAACCACTGTGCCTGGAAAGATGAAACTTATGGGGAAACATGCTCAGGTAGTGTAGATTCAAGTTTGTTCATATCATGACCCCCGGGGGTAGGGCGGGGCCAAAATGGCCGACCAAATTTTACATAGAAATATATAGGAAAGTTATTTTAAAAATCTTCTTCTCAAGAATAGCAAAGCCATAATTCATCATATTTATATGGAATCATGTTCAGGTTGTGTTTATTGAAGTTTGTTCAAATCATGACCCCCCGGGGGTAGGGTGGGGCCGGAATGGCGGACCAAAGTTTTACATAGAAATATATAGGAAAATTCTTTAAAAATCATTTTCTCAAGATTAGCAAATCCATGATTGGTAATAGAACTGTAATATAAAACTACAATAATAAACCAATTTCTACCTTCCTAGCCACAATGCTCAGGTGAGCGATGTAGACCATGGGCCTCTTGTTAGCTCACCTGAGCCGAAGGCTCAAGTGAGCTTTTCTGATCGCATTTTCTCCGTCGTCCGTCCGTCTGTAAACTTTTCACATTTTTCGACTTCTTCTAGAACCAATGGGCCAATTTTAACCAAACTTGGTACAAAGCATCCTTGGGTGAAGGGGAGTTAAAATTGTTAAAATGAAGGACCAAGTCCCCTTACAAGGGGAGATAATCAAGAAAAGACAAAAATAGAATTGGGTCACTTAAAAGTCTTCTTCTCAAGAACCACTGGGCCAGGAAAGCTGAAAAATATGTGGAAGCATCCTTGGGTAGTGTAGATATTAAATTATTAAAATCATGACCCCCGGGGGTAGGGCGGGGCCACAATAGGGAATCCAAGTTTTACATAGAAATACATAGAACAAATCTTTAAAAATCTTCTTCTCAAGAACCACTGGGCCAGGAAAGCTGAAACTTATGTGGAAGCATTCTTGGGTAGTGTAGATATTGAATTGTTAAAATCATGACCCCCGGGGGAAGGGCGGGGCCACAATAGGGAATCCAAGTTTTACATAGAAATATATACTAGTAGAACAAATCTTTAAAAATCTTCTTCTCAAGAACCACTGGGCCAGAAAAGCTGAAACTTATGTGGAAGCATCATTGGGTAGTGTAGATATTAAATTGTTAAAATCATGACCCCCGGGGGGAAGGGGAGGCCACAATAGGGAATCCAAGTTTTACATAGAAATATATAGAACAAATCTTTAAAAATAATCTTCTCAAGAACCACTGGGCCAGGAAAGCTGAAACTTATATGGAAGCATTCGGGGGTAGGGTAGATTCTAAAGTTTTAAAATCATAAAAGGGAAGGGGGTAGTGGGGCATGATAGGTATAGCAAGAGGGGGAATCTGGTAAAGAACTGCATCATCCAAGTTACTCAGGTGAGCGATGTGGCCCATGGGCCTCTTGTTTTAATAATCATATGAATATACAGAACAGGGATCATTCACTTGTATGTAAGTGCAGCCTCTGCACAAACAATACAAGAAATAATATGCTAGTAGGCATTGTTATCTTTGTGGTTAAAATTATATTTTTTATTTACAAAACAGTAAAGAACTATTCACGATCAGTTTGATGCAATTGCCTTCACACAAAACCTACATGTACACAAATTGCATGGGTTATGATGTTTGATTAACAGGGTTTTTTTTAACTGGGTAAAATAAGTCGCAACTATAACCCCTCAAATTAAATACTTCTTTTAAAGGTAACCTTAACCTTCTAAATTGCTACTTATGTTCACTTCATATTTATATAATACTTGTACAAAATGTATCTTTTTCAGATACAAAATTCATTCATAAAATTCTGTTTAAAAATTTTCAAATTGAAAGTTTCTCTTTTCTCAAACTGGCGGAGAATTTTTAATTGAAATAACTATCCCCATGCATTGGCTTTGTCATCATAATCATGGAATAATAGTTTTTAGAGGGGTTGATTTGTTTTGATTGCAATTTACAGCTGTGATCTGGTGGGCAATTATTTTTTAATCCCAACAAGAGAAATTTGTTAATGACACACACATTCCTTTTTTTTTTTTTTCTTGACACACACATTCTTATTCTAGGTTGATCAAACAACAGAGACTGGAATATAATAAATTATGTGTGTTTCAAAGCTGAATAGACCTTTTTAAAGAATGGTGATGCAAAACTTAAATAAACATAAAACAAAAAAATTCAAATTTTATATAATGATTAAAAGAAACTACATTATAATTATGAAATAAACTGTCTTCTGTATATTTGAAAGACTGAGCTATGTTTTGCAATGAAATAAAAGACAGTATAATGAGGAGGTAGTATTGATAATATTTCATGAATTTGTGTTATATTAAGTAATTGAATGTAATTGAAAAAGTAATTGAAATTACATGGGTTTTTTTCAGTGTAATTAAATAAATTACAAGTAATTAAAAAAATGTTCAATTACAAATAACATCCAATTACTTCAAAAAATGTAATTAATTACAGTCAATTACAATTATTTTTTTCAATTCCCCCATCCCTGATTACTATACATGCAGCAAACATAAATAGTGCTTCACAACTGACAAGTAGTATCCAACAGTATTTAAAACAGAATCTTAAAGTATTGGATATATGAGCTGCATATAATAAATGGAAAAAGTAAAAATAGAATTTCAAATAAACATTTGGAAGTACTAGCGATTTATACAAAAGCCCCAAGGATCGGGGCAAAATTTTAAACCAGTAAATACTGCAATAACTCGACTTCTGCGAAAAAATGAGTCGTATACTTTTTTCAAGGCTGGTCCAGGTCCTACAACACTTGTTAATAAGGGAAAAAAAAAATTTTTAAAAAGATTACAATTCTGATTTAGGCAATTAATTTCCTTACACTTACTGCAGTGATTTTTTATACATGTTGTTAACAAAAGCTAAAGTGGAAAAATGTCCGATAAAAATCACCCGGCTGTATATTACAAAAATTCCTCCACCGAGGAAACACAAGATTGGAAACCACCGGCACACTCCGGATCTTATATAAAATAAAATAATAAATACAACTTTAATTACAAATAAAATAACATCACTGATATCATTCTACTAAAAAGAATCTTCGTCACTCAAATGCCAAAACCCGGAAGAAAATAGCAATGTACATATAAGGATTTCCATCCCTGAATGGGACCAAATTATCCGTCAAGTATATAATACTCTGATATTATATTAAAGCATTTTATAGTGGAAAAGGATTGCCCCGAGAAAATTTGAAAAAAATTCATTAATTAAGCAGTAGTTAATTAACAAAGATTGCATTGGAGTTAGCTGTAGATCTGTAGCTCTGAAAAAAAATATATTGATAACCGGGAGCTCAGTGCCACCCACTGAAAAAAATGTATATTTATTGCGCACAAAAAAGTGGTGGTTCTGATTTATTTCTCTATAATATGAAAAAATATGCTATTAAAAACTATTATGACAATATAGATTCTCATCTTAAGGATGCTAGTCTGAACAATCAAAAACTATCTGGAAGTTACTGAAAGATACTTTTTCATTTAAAACCCAAAAAATGAAATTCCACCTATT
>NW_026931957.1:0-49239 GCF_032062105.1 Saccostrea cuccullata
AAACTTTTAATGGCTATATCTCCTTTGTTTTATTACGAAATGCTTTGAAATTTAAAACATAGTCATGCATTAGTATATCCTACAATATGATTTAGAAAAAAAAATCATGAAATCACGCACATGCAAGTGTGCTGCAATCTGATTGGCTGAAACTTGAAATGGCTATAACTCCCTCGATTTTCAACCAAACAGGATGGGATTTAGAACATAGATAGATATAAGGGCCTCCTACAAGAAGGTATGGTTATCATGCACGTGCACCCACATACATGCATTTGGAATGAGTGAAATTAAAAATACACTTGAATGAGTGATTTTTAATACTTTTGGACTAAATGGTTTAATATATAGTATATTTAAATATATAGAAAAGTGTAGACAAGATGATATGATCATTGCACACGTGCATTCACATGCGCACACCTGCAATGTTAAAATTTGAATATAATTGGTATCCTTCTGGGAAAACGTTGCTAAAGGCAAAAATACACAGATGTTGTCTTATTTAATAAGGCTAACATGGAATATGGCACCAAAAGGGAGTTGGGGAGCGTTTGGGGAACATCTCAACAGGTTGACCTTTAGGAATCACCTTTTCAGGAATTTTTTTTTGAAATTTTTTTTAGGTGTATCTAGGCATTTTAGACCATTTTAAGGCATTTTAGGGCCACTTTTTTTTTTTTTTTGGTTTTGGGGGCCTACCGGTCAATTCTCCGAATTCTCCGAAAATTCTCCGAAAATTCTCCGAACGTACGCGCTAATAACTTTTTAACCGGTGATCAGATTTTATTATTTTTGGTGTCAAAATAAAGGCTAAAGTGTCTAATTTTTGTGTGCAAAATTTCATAAAAATCGATCAACATTTAATACCCATTCTCCATCATTCTCCAACCCCACCCCCTTATTTGTTTGAAAATTTTTAATTTATTTTCCCTATAACTTTCACAATAATATATTTACACTAAATTTTTTTACGTATTCTTGTAGATCTTGACACGCTTGAAACATAGATATCAAGTTTTTGAAAATCAACCCATAAATAAGGGAGTTATGGGCGCCGGAAGTTCAGATTTTTGAGAAAATGGCGGACCGGAAGAAATTTTCCGAAATTTTTTAATATAAAATGCCTATAACTTTTTTATTTTTTATGATATAATTATAAATTTGGTATCAAAATGTTGGTAAATTATTGCTCGAAGCAATCATGTAAAAAAATTAATAATTTTTGAACCGGAAGTATGCATTCTCCATCATTCTCCATCCCCACCCCCTTCCGGTTTTCATTTTTTTTAACTTCTAATGTTAATATCTTTTGAATTTGAACATTTAAATATAAAAACTTGATTAATATTGATAGATATTGATGAGATCTTCACAATGATACCAAGAATTAATATTTTGGTCAATAAATAAAGGCCTTATTAAACCGGAAATACCGAGAAATCAGAAAATCGGAGATAATCACGAAACTAAATATCATGTAACTTGGACTGTTTTAAAGATATTAATATATATTTGGTGTCAAAATATTAGCAATTTTATGTTCTTTAATTTAAAACCCCAGAAAGTAAAGTATAGCAAGTAAAACTAATTATTTAAGATAATAATTACATTTCAATGAAAATAATTATTTAAAACACGGGGGTGGGGTAGGTATTTCGCTTCCTGAGCTTTTAAAGATGCCGATATATACACGATTTTTTTTTCAAAATGTTGCTGAATAATTGTACTACATGATAAAAATATATTTCGAAGGTTTTCAAAGCTTTCCGCGACGAGAAATAAGGTTTTAATTAATTATTATTGGAATTTCGCAAAAGCGCGCCCTGGCGGATAGGTATTGGGGTTCGGTTTTTCGCCTCTAGGTCCTATACGGATTAAGATAGAGACTTGGCATTAATTTTATTAAAAAGAGCATTAAATTTCAAGCAGGATTAAATATTTTAATTGTCTATAAAAGCACTATACAAGAACGGAGAAGCGATAAAGCAATAAATAATAATAAAAATCGGCAGGGGGTGGGGTAGGTATTTCGCCTCTTGTGCTTTTAAAAATGGCGTTATATACACTAT
Organism: Saccostrea cuccullata; assembly: GCF_032062105.1. NCBI lineage: Eukaryota > Metazoa > Mollusca > Bivalvia > Ostreida > Ostreidae > Saccostrea > Saccostrea cuccullata. The sequence continues at coordinate 2,073 of NW_026931957.1, forward strand.
TTTTATTTCTAAATGTTGCTGAATAATTGTTCAAGAAGATAAAATAATATTTGGAAGGTTTTCAAAGCCATACGCGACGAGAAATAAGGTTTTAATTAATTATTATTGGAATTTCGCAAAAGCGCGCCCTGGAGGATGGGTAGGGGGGTCGGTTTTTCGCCTCTAGGTCCTATACGGATTAAGATAGAGACTTGGCATTAATTTTATTCAAAAGAGCATTAAATTTCAAGCAGGATTAAATATTTTAATTGTCTATAAAAGCACTATACAAGAACGGAGAAGCGATAGAGCAATAAATAATAATAAAAAACGGCAGGGGGTGGGGTAGGTATTTCGCCTCCTGTGCTTTTAAAAATGGCGTTATATACACGATTTTTATTTCTAAATGTTGCTGAATAATTGTTCAAGAAGATAAAATAATATTTGGAAGGTTTTCAAAGCCATACGCGACGAGAAATAAGGTTTTAATTAATTATTATTGGAATTTCGCAAAAGCGCGCCCTGGCGGATGGGTAGGGGGGTCGGTTTTTCGCCGTCTAGGTCCTATACGGATTAAGATAGAGACTTGGCATTAATTTTATTCAAAAGAGCATTAAATTTCAAGCAGGATTAAATATTTTAATTGTCTATAAAAGCACTATACAAGAACGGAGAAGCGATAGAGCAATAAATAATGATAAAAAACGGCAGGGGGTGGGGTAGGTATTTCGCCTCCTGTGCTTTTAAAAATGGCGTTATATACACGATTTTTATTTCTAAATGTTGCTGAATAATTGTTCAAGAAGATAAAATAATATTTGGAAGGTTTTCAAAGCCATACGCGACGAGAAATAAGGTTTTAATTAATTATTATTGGAATTTCGCAAAAGCGCGCCCTGGCGGATGGGTAGGGGGGTCGGTTTTTCGCCTCTAGGTCCTATACGGATTAAGATAGAGACTTGGCATTAATTTTATTCAAAAGAGCATTAAATTTCAAGCAGGATTAAATATTTTATTTGTCTATAAAAGCACCATACAAGAACGGAGAAGCGATAGAGCAATAAATAATAATAAAAAACGGCAGGGGGTGGGGTAGGTATTTCGCCTCCTGTGCTTTTAAAAATGGCGTTATATACACGATTTTTATTTCTAAATGTTGCTGAATAATTGTTCAAGAAGATAAAATAATATTTGGAAGGTTTTCAAAGCCATACGCGACGAGAAATAAGGTTTTAATTAATTATTATTGGAATTTCGCAAAAGCGCGCCCTGGCGGATGGGTAGGGGGGTCGGTTTTTCGCCTCTAGGTCCTATACGGATTAAGATAGAGACTTGGCATTAATTTTATTCAAAAGAGCATTAAATTTCAAGCAGGATTAAATATTTTATTTGTCTATAAAAGCACCATACAAGAACGGAGAAGCGATAGAGCAATAAATAATGATAAAAAACGGCAGGGGGTGGGGTAGGTATTTCGCCTCCTGTGCTTTTAAAAATGGCGTTATATACACGATTTTTATTTCTAAATGTTGCTGAATAATTGTTCAAGAAGATAAAATAATATTTGGAAGGTTTTCAAAGCCATACGCGACGAGAAATAAGGTTTTAATTAATTATTATTGGAATTTCGCAAAAGCGCGCCCTGGCGGATGGGTAGGGGGGTTCGGTTTTTTGCCTCTAGGTCCTATACGGATTAAGATAGAGACTTGGCATTAATTTTATTCAAAAGAGCATTAAATTTCAAGCAGGATTAAATATTTTAATTGTCTATAAAAGCACTATACAAGAACGGAGAAGCGATAGAGCAATAAATAATAATAAAAAACGGCAGGGGGTGGGGTAGGTATTTCGCCTCCTGTGCTTTTAAAAATGGCGTTATATACACGATTTTTATTTCTAAATGTTGCTGAATAATTGTTCAAGAAGATAAAATAATATTTGGAAGGTTTTCAAAGCCATACGCGACGAGAAATAAGGTTTTAATTAATTATTATTGGAATTTCGCAAAAGCGCGCCCTGGCGGATGGGTAGGGGGGTCGGTTTTTCGCCTATAGGTCCTATACGGATTAAGATAGAGACTTGGCATTAATTTTATTCAAAAGAGCATTAAATTTCAAGCAGGATTAAATATTTTAATTGTCTATAAAAGCACCATACAAGAACGGAGAAGCGATAGAGCAATAAATAATGATAAAAAACGGCAGGGGGTGGGGTAGGTATTTCGCCTCCTGTGCTTTTAAAATTGCCGTTATATACACGATTTTTATTTCTAAATGTTGCTGAATAATTGTTCAAGAAGATAAAATAATATTTGGAAGGTTTTCAAAGCCATACGCGACGAGAAATAAGGTTTTAATTAATTATTATTGGAATTTCGCAAAAGCGCGCCCTGGAGGATGGGTAGGGGGGTCGGTTTTTCGCCTCTAGGTCCTATACGGATTAAGATAGAGACTTGGCATTAATTTTATTCAAAAGAGCATTAAATTTCAAGCAGGATTAAATATTTTAATTGTCTATAAAAGCACTATACAAGAACGGAGAAGCGATAGAGCAATAAATAATAATAAAAAACGGCAGGGGGTGGGGTAGGTATTTCGCCTCCTATGCTTTTAAAAATGGCGTTATATACACGATTTTTATTTCTAAATGTTGCTGAATAATTGTTCAAGAAGATAAAATAATATTTGGAAGGTTTTCAAAGCCATACGCGACGAGAAATAAGGTTTTAATTAATTATTATTGGAATTTCGCAAAAGCGCGCCCTGGCGGATGGGTAGGGGGGTCGGTTTTTCGCTATAGGTCCTATACGGATTAAGATAGAGACTTGGCATTAATTTTATTCAAAAGAGCATTAAATTTCAAGCAGGATTAAATATTTTAATTGTCTATAAAAGCACTATACAAGAACGGAGAAGCGATAGAGCAATAAATAATAATAAAAAACGGCAGGGGGTGGGGTAGGTATTTCGCCTCCTGTGCTTTTAAAAATGGCGTTATATACACGATTTTTATTTCTAAATGTTGCTGAATAATTGTTCAAGAAGATAAAATAATATTTGGAAGGTTTTCAAAGCCATACGCGACGAGAAATAAGGTTTTAATTAATTATTATTGGAATTTCGCAAAAGCGCGCCCTGGCGGATGGGTAGGGGGGTCGGTTTATCGCCTCTAGGTCCTATACGGATTAAGATAGAGACTTGGCATTAATTTTATTCAAAAGAGCATTAAATTTCAAGCAGGATTAAATATTTTATTTGTCTATAAAAGCACCATACAAGAACGGAGAAGCGATAGAGCAATAAATAATGATAAAAAACGGCAGGGGGTGGGGTAGGTATTTCGCCTCCTGTGCTTTTAAAAATGGCGTTATATACATGATTTTTATTTCTAAATGTTGCTGAATAATTGTTCAAGAAGATAAAATAATATTTGGAAGGTTTTCAAAGCCATACGCGACGAGAAATAAGGTTTTAATTAATTATTATTGGAATTTCGCAAAAGCGCGCCCTGGCGGATGGGTAGGGGGGTTCGGTTTTTCGCCTCTAGGTCCTATACGGATTAAGATAGAGACTTGGCATTAATTTTATTCAAAAGAGCATTAAATTTCAAGCAGGATTAAATATTTTAATTGTCTATAAAAGCACTATACAAGAACGTAGAAGTGATAGAGCAATAAATAATAATAAAAAACGGCAGGGGGTGGGGTAGGTATTTCACCTCCTGTGCTTTTAAAAATGGCGTTATATACATGATTTTTATTTCTAAATGTTGCTGAATAATTGTTCAAGAAGATAAAATAATATTTGGGAGGTTTTCAAAGCCATACGCGACGAGAAATAAGGTTTTAATTAATTATTATTATAATTTCGAAAAAGCGCGCCCTGGCGGATGGGTAGGGGGGTCGGTTTATCGCGTATAGGTCCTATACGGATTAAGATAGAGACTTGGCATTAATTTTATTAAAAAGAGCATTAAATTTCAAGCAGGATTAAATATTTTAATTGTCTATAAAAGCACCATACAAGAACGGAGAAGCGATAGAGCAATAAATAATGATAAAAAACGGCAGGGGGTGGGGTAGGTATTTCGCCTCCTGTGCTTTTAAAAATGGCGTTATATACACGATTTTTATTTCTAAATGTTGCTGAATAATTGTTCAAGAAGATAAAATAATATTTGGAAGGTTTTCAAAGCCATACGCGACGAGAAATAAGGTTTTAATTAATTATTATTGGAATTTCGCAAAAGCGCGCCCTGGCGGATGGGTAGGGGGGTCGGTTTTTCGCCTCTAGGTCCTATACGGATTAAGATAGAGACTTGGCATTAATTTTATTCAAAAGAGCATTAAATTTCAAGCAGGATTAAATATTTTAATTGTCTATAAAAGCACTATACAAGAACGGAGAAGCGATAGAGCAATAAATAATAACAAAAAACGGCAGGGTGGGGTAGGTATTTCGCCTCCTGTGCTTTTAAAGATGGCGTTATATACACGATTTTTATTTCTAAATGTTGCTGAATAATTGTTCAAGAAGATAAAATAATATTTGGAAGGTTTTCAAAGCCATACGCGACGAGAAATAAGGTTTTAATTAATTATTATTGGAATTTCGCAAAAGCGCGCCCTGGCGGATGGGTAGGGGGGTCGGTTTTTCGCCTCTAGGTCCTATACGGATTAAGATAGAGACTTGGCATTAATTTTATTCAAAAGAGCATTAAATTTCAAGCAGGATTAAATATTTTAATTGTCTATAAAAGCACTATACAAGAACGGAGAAGCGATAGAGCAATAAATAATGATAAAAAACGGCAGGGGGTGGGGTAGGTATTTCGCCTCCTGTGCTTTTAAAAATGGCGTTATATATACGATTTTTATTTCTAAATGTTGCTGAATAATTGTTCAAGAAGATAAAATAATATTTGGAAGGTTTTCAAAGCCATACGCGACGAGAAATAAGGTTTTAATTAATTATTATTGGAATTTCGCAAAAGCGCGCCCTGGCGGATGGGTAGGGGGGTCGGTTTTTCGCCTCTAGGTCCTATACGGATTAAGATAGAGACTTGGCATTAATTTTATTCAAAAGAGCATTAAATTTCAAGCAGGATTAAATATTTTATTTGTCTATAAAAGCACTATACAAGAACGGAGAAGCGATAGAGCAATAAATAATTATAAAAAACGGCAGGGGGTGGGGTAGGTATTTCGCCTCCTGTGCTTTTAAAAATGGCGTTATATACACGATTTTTATTTCTAAATGTTGCTGAATAATTGTTCAAGAAGATAAAATAATATTTGGAAGGTTTTCAAAGCCATACGCGACGAGAAATAAGGTTTTAATTAATTATTATTGGAATTTCGCAAAAGCGCGCCCTGGCGGATGGGTAGGGGGGTCGGTTTTTCGCCTCTAGGTCCTATACGGATTAAGATAGAGACTTGGCATTAATTTTATTCAAAAGAGCATTAAATTTCAAGCAGGATTAAATATTTTAATTGTCTATAAAAGCACTATACAAGAACGGAGAAGCGATAGAGCAATAAATAATAATAAAAAACGGCAGGGGGTGGGGTAGGTATTTCGCCTCCTGTGCTTTTAAAAATGGCGTTATATACACGATTTTTATTTCTAAATGTTGCTGAATAATTGTTCAAGAAGATAAAATAATATTTGGAAGGTTTTCAAAGCCATACGCGACGAGAAATAAGGTTTTAATTAATTATTATTGGAATTTCGCAAAAGCGCGCCCTGGCGGATGGGTAGGGGGGTCGGTTTATCGCGTATAGGTCCTATACGGATTAAGATAGAGACTTGGCATTAATTTTATTCAAAAGAGCATTAAATTTCAAGTAGGATTAAATATTTTAATTGTCTATAAAAGCACTATACAAGAACGGAGAAGCGATAGAGCAATAAATAATGATAAAAAACGGCAGGGGGTGGGGTAGGTATTTCGCCTCCTGTGCTTTTAAAAATGGCGTTATATACACGATTTTTATTTCTAAATGTTGCTGAATAATTGTTCAAGAAGATAAAATAATATTTGGAAGGTTTTCAAAGCCATACGCGACGAGAAATAAGGTTTTAATTAATTATTATTGGAATTTCGCAAAAGCGCGCCCTGGCGGATGGGTAGGGGGGTCGGTTTTTCGCCTCTAGGTCCTATACGGATTAAGATAGAGACTTGGCATTAATTTTATTCAAAAGAGCATTAAATTTCAAGCAGGATTAAATATTTTAATTGTCTATAAAAGCACCATACAAGAACGGAGAAGCGATAGAGCAATAAATAATGTTAAAAAACGGCAGGGGGTGGGGTAGGTATTTCACCTCCTGTGCTTTTAAAAATGGCGTTATATACACGATTTTTATTTCTAAATGTTGCTGAATAATTGTTCAAGAAGATAAAATAATATTTGGAAGGTTTTCAAAGCCATACGCGACGAGAAATAAGGTTTTAATTAATTATTATTGGAATTTCGCAAAAGCGCGCCCTGGCGGATGGGTAGGGGGGTCGGTTTTTCGCCTCTAGGTCCTATACGGATTAAGATAGAGACTTGGCATTAATTTTATTCAAAAGAGCATTAAATTTCAAGCAGGATTAAATATTTTAATTGTCTATAAAAGCACTATACAAGAACGGAGAAGCGATAGAGCAATAAATAATAATAAAAAACGGCAGGGGGTGGGGTAGGTATTTCGCCTCCTGTGCTTTTAAAAATGGCGTTATATACACGATTTTTATTTCTAAATGTTGCTGAATAATTGTTCAAGAAGATAAAATAATATTTGGAAGGTTTTCAAAGCCATACGCGACGAGAAATAAGGTTTTAATTAATTATTATTGGAATTTCGCAAAAGCGCGCCCTGGCGGATGGGTAGGGGGGTCGGTTTTTCGCCTCTAGGTCCTATACGGATTAAGATAGAGACTTGGCATTAATTTTATTCAAAAAAGCATTAAATTTCAAGCAGGATTAAATATTTTAATTGTCTATAAAAGCACTATACAAGAACGGAGAAGCGATAGAGCAATAAATAATAATAAAAAACGGCAGGGGGTGGGGTAGGTATTTCGCCTCCTGTGCTTTTAAAAATGGCGTTATATACACGATTTTTATTTCTAAATGTTGCTGAATAATTGTTCAAGAAGATAAAATAATATTTGGAAGGTTTTCAAAGCCATACGCGACGAGAAATAAGGTTTTAATTAATTATTATTGGAATTTCGCAAAAGCGCGCCCTGGCGGATGGGTAGGGGGGTTCGGTTTTTCGCCTCTAGGTCCTATACGGATTAAGATAGAGACTTGGCATTAATTTTATTCAAAAGAGCATTAAATTTCAAGCAGGATTAAATATTTTAATTGTCTATAAAAGCACTATACAAGAACGGAGAAGCGATAGAGCAATAAATAATAATAAAAAACGGCAGGGGGTGGGGTAGGTATTTCGCCTCCTGTGCTTTTAAAAATGGCGTTATATACACGATTTTTATTTCTAAATGTTGCTGAATAATTGTTCAAGAAGATAAAATAATATTTGGAAGGTTTTCAAAGCCATACGCGACGAGAAATAAGGTTTTAATTAATTATTATTGGAATTTCGCAAAAGCGCGCCCTGGCGGATGGGTAGGGGGGTCGGTTTTTCGCCTCTAGGTCCTATACGGATTAAGATAGAGACTTGGCATTAATTTTATTCAAAAGAGCATTAAATTTCAAGCAGGATTAAATATTTTATTTGTCTATAAAAGCACCATACAAGAACGGAGAAGCGATAGAGCAATAAATAATAATAAAAAACGGCAGGGGGTGGGGTAGGTATTTCGCCTCCTGTGCTTTTAAAAATGGCGTTATATACACGATTTTTATTTCTAAATGTTGCTGAATAATTGTTCAAGAAGATAAAATAATATTTGGAAGGTTTTCAAAGCCATACGCGACGAGAAATAAGGTTTTAATTAATTATTATTGGAATTTCGCAAAAGCGCGCCCTGGCGGATGGGTAGGGGGGGTCGGTTTTTCGCCTCTAGGTCCTATACGGATTAAGATAGAGACTTGGCATTAATTTTATTCAAAAGAGCATTAAATTTCAAGCAGGATTAAATATTTTAATTGTCTATAAAAGCACTATACAAGAACGGAGAAGCGATAGAGCAATAAATAATAATAAAAAACGGCAGGGGGTGGGGTAGGTATTTCGCCTCCTGTGCTTTTAAAAATGGCGTTATATACACGATTTTTATTTCTAAATGTTGCTGAATAATTGTTCAAGAAGATAAAATAATATTTGGAAGGTTTTCAAAGCCATACGCGACGAGAAATAAGGTTTTAATTAATTATTATTGGAATTTCGCAAAAGCGCGCCCTGGCGGATGGGTAGGGGGGTCGGTTTTTCGCCTCTTGGTCCTATACGGATTAAGATAGAGACTTGGCATTAATTTTATTCAAAAGAGCATTAAATTTCAAGCAGGATTAAATATTTTAATTGTCTATAAAAGCACCATACAAGAACGGAGAAGCGATAGAGCAATAAATAATAATAAAAAACGGCAGGGGGTGGGGTAGGTATTTCGCCTCCTGTGCTTTTAAAAATGGCGTTATATACACGATTTTTATTTCTAAATGTTGCTGAATAATTGTTCAAGAAGATAAAATAATATTTGGAAGGTTTTCAAAGCCATACGCGACGAGAAATAAGGTTTTAATTAATTATTATTGGAATTTCGCAAAAGCGCGCCCTGGCGGATGGGTAGGGGGGTCGGTTTTTCGCCTCTAGGTCCTATACGGATTAAGATAGAGACTTGGCATTAATTTTATTCAAAAGAGCATTAAATTTCAAGCAGGATTAAATATTTTAATTGTCTATAAAAGCACCATACAAGAACGGAGAAGCGATAGAGCAATAAATAATAATAAAAAACGGCAGGGGGTGGGGTAGGTATTTCACCTCCTGTGCTTTTAAAAATGGCGTTATATACACGATTTTTATTTCTAAATGTTGCTGAATAATTGTTCAAGAAGATAAAATAATATTTGGAAGGTTTTCAAAGCCATACGCGACGAGAAATAAGGTTTTAATTAATTATTATTGGAATTTCGCAAAAGCGCGCCCTGGCGGATGGGTAGGGGGGGTCGGTTTTTCGCCTCTAGGTCCTATACGGATTAAGATAGAGACTTGGCATTAATTTTATTCAAAAGAGCATTAAATTTCAAGCAGGATTAAATATTTTAATTGTCTATAAAAGCACCATACAAGAACGGAGAAGCAATAAATAATTCCCTTTTTTAAAGAAAAAGTTTCTTTTCTTTAGGGGAAATAATATATAATGACAAATGATTAATTGTATATTTTAATTTTTTGTTTATTGTTCATTTTTTAAAAATTTATTTTATTCGGTATTCATTAGAAAAATTCCTATACGTTTCAAATTTACCTGTGCGAAGATCAAAAGATAGCGACCTGTCAATCATACGATGGGAACAAAAGGTGTGAAATTTGATTGACAGGTTCAGTGGTGCATGTTAACTGAAGTCCAGTATAGGTAATTTACCTGTACTGTACGGGTGTCATCAGCCAATAAAATTTACCTGTTCAGGGATCAAAAGCTTGCGACCTGTCAATCAAAAACGGGGAACAAAGGTGTGAAATTTGATTGACAGATCAGTCTATCATATTAAAATTTTACTCCTAGATATGTTTTATTAATGCAAAAGACTTGAAATATAAATAAGTAGTCATTATAAAATTTATAATTGAAAAGACGAATTTATAAATTAATTAATCTAGAAAATGTAAATCTATATATTAACTAATTAATTAATTAGATAATACATTTATTTATTATGCTAAATGTTTTATTAAGTCGTTAGGAAAAGAAGTTGCGGAGGAGGGAATGGGCCATGGTTTACCGTTGTCGGCCGCCGTCCTACTCGGGCGTCGATATCCTGGAGCAGCAGCGCACGGTAGCAGCAGACAAAGCAGCAGCGCACGGTATTCCCATTGGAGGGGAAAGTTTGCGCAGAGAGCTCTGCGCTAGTCGCCCCCTCCGCTCGGACGACCAAGTTCGGTCTGACCTACCCCGTCGACACCGGAGCGCCGATGTCTGGTAGCATTCGACCGACCAGCCGTACTCCGCGCGGTTACCTGTGCAGTCGCTGAGATCGGGGTTGTGCCGCCGAGTCTTACGGTCGGTCACCTGCGCAAAGTCGCCGAGGTCAATTGCGGTTAGATATGGGTATGTTTTTCGTTTATAGCTTCCTAACGGAATAAAATAGAATGGCAAAATAAGTTTTAATGAAAAGGGCATAAAATTCTAAACAAAATTTACAAACATTTAATTTAATTTACATTTTAATTTAATTTAATAACAAGCTTAAGAAAAAAGGGCATTTTTCACCTATTGGATGGACCTCGGTTGGGGTTAGTATTTCGCTTCCTATGCTTTTAAAAATGGCGTTATACACACGATTTTTATTTCTTAATGTTGCTGAATAATTGTTCAAGAAGATAAAATAATATTTGTAAGGTTTTCAAAGCAATCCGCGAAGAGAAATAAGGTTTTAATTAATTATTATTGGAATTTCGCAAAAGCGCGCCCTTCCAGACGGGTAGGGGGATCGGTTTTTCGCGCATAGGTCTTATACGGATTAAGATAGAGACCTGGCAATAATTTTATTAAAAAGAGCATTAAATTTCAAGCAGGATTGAATATTTTAATTGTCTATAGAAGCACCATAGAAGAACGGAAAAGTGATAGAGCAATAAATAATAATAAAAGACGGCAGGGGGTGGGATTAGTATTTCGCTTCCTATGCTTTTAAGAATGGCGTTATATACACGATTTTTATTCCTAAATGTTGCTGAATAATTGTTCAAGAAGATAAAATAATATTTGTAAGGTTTTCAAAGCAATCCGCGACGAGAAATAAGGTTTTAATTAATTATTATTGGAATTTCGCAAAAGCGCGCTCTGGCTGACCGGTAGGGGGTCGGTTTTTCGGGCATAGGTCTTACACGGATTGAGATAGAGACCTTTCAATAATTTTATTAAAAAGAGCATTAAATTTCAAGCAGAATTGAATATTTTAATTGTCTATAGAAGCACCATAGAAGAACGGAAAAGTGATAGAGCAATAAATAATTATAAAAGACGGCAGGGGTTGGGGTTAGTATTTCGCCTCCTATGAATATAATTTCAACATGCTATAAATTTGATTCAGGAGCATAGACAATCAGTTTTTAATAAATATTCTCATAAACATTTTGGAGAATCTAGGGCTATTTCAAAAGTGGGTACCAGATACCCACTTTTAACTCGAAGACCTTAGATTCTCCAAAAATCCTTTATGGGGTTAAAATTTTTATTTCTGACCCTATCTAAGGGTTCTTTATATCATTTTCTTCGTCTTTTCAAGACGAGAAAGAATATGTAATCAGATTTTTTGTAGGGTACATAATAAAAATTTCAGCCCCTAAACTCCTTTGAATTTGGACCCGGGCTGACCGGTAGCGCTAAATAATTCCCTTTTTTTAAACAATAAAAGTTTCTTTCCTTTAAAGGAAATAATATATAATGAGTAATGATTGATTGCATATTTTATTTCTTTCTGTATTATTCATTTTTTTAAAATTTATTTTATTCGGTATTCATTAGAAAATTTCCTAAACGTTTCAAATTTACCTGTGCGAAGATCAAAAGATAGCGACCTGTCAATCATACGATGGGAACAAAAGGTGTGAAATTTGATTGACAGGTTCAGTGGAGCATGTTAACTGATGTCCAGTATAGGTAATTTACCTGTACTGTACAGTCATCAGCCAATAAAATCTACCTGTTCAAAGATCAAAAGCTTGACCTGTCAATCATACGAGGGGAACAAAGGTGTGAAATTTGTGACAATGCATGTTAACTGAAGTCCAGTATAGGTAATTTACCTGTACTGTACAGGTGTCAAGCCAATGAAATCTACCTGTGATCAAAATTTCAATCATACGAGAGGAACAGGTGTGAAATTTGATTGACAAGTTCAATGGAGCATGTTAACTGAAGTCCACTATAGGTAATTTACCTGTACTCTATAGGTGATATCAGCCAATAAAATCTAACTGTTCAAAGATCAAAATCTTGCGACCTGTCAATCATACGAGGGGAACAAAGATGTGAAATTTAAATTTCATTAATTTATTGACTTCTGTTATGGTCTCAAATTACTTATTCAAACATGAATATAATTTCAACATGCTATAAATGTAATTCAGGGGCATAGACAATCAATTTTTAATAAATATTCTCATAAACATTTCGGAGAATCTAGGGCTATTTCAAAAGTGGGTACCAGATACCCACTTTTAATTCAAAGACCTTAGATTCTCCAAAAATCCTTTATGGGGTTAAAATTTTTATTTCTCATCCTATCTAAGGGTTCTTTATATCATTTTCTTCGTCTTTTCAAGACGAGAAAGAATATGTAATCAGATTTTTTGTAGGATACATAATAAAAATTTCAGCCCCTAAACTCCTTTGAATTTGGACTTAGAAAATTTTCAGTGCGCTATTTAAAGTGCTTTTAAGGCTTTTTCTTTAAAATCAAGCAATATAGACATTTTATACATTATTTTCATCTCACAGAGCAGAAAACAGTGATTCAAAGATATTATCATATCTTCATTTAAAGAGAGGTTTAGCCCCAATTAGGAGTTTTCGGAGTGCGTTAAAAATTCTAAGTCCAAATTTCAGAGTTTTAAGGGCATAAAATTCTCAAAAGATGTTGTAAGATAAAATTGATTACATATTCTTTCTCGTCTCATTGAGACGAAGAAAATGATGTAAAACACATGAGGATAGCTCTAAAATTAAAAATTCCATCCCCAAAAAGGATTTATTTCAAAGTAGAAATTAGGGTCAGATGACTCCCAAAATTGAACAAGGTTTTCAGGGTCCAAATTTTTATTTCTCATCCTATCTAAGGGTTCTTTATATCATTTTCTTCGTCTTTTCAAGACGAGAAAGAATATGTAATCAGATTTTCAGTAGGGTATATAATAAAAATTTCAGCCCCTAAACTCCTTTGAATTTGGACTTAGGATATAATATTTCTTTAGTGAGAACTGCAATATGGTCTCAAGTCACTTATTCAAACATGAATATAATTTCAACATGCTATAAATTTGATTCAGGAGCATAGACAATCAGTTTTTAATAAATATTCTCATAAACATTTTGGAGAATCTAGGGCTATTTCAAAAGTGGGTACCAGATACCCACTTTTAACTCGAAGACCTTAGATTCTCCAAAAATCCTTTATGGGGTTAAAATTTTTATTTCTGACCCTATCTAAGGGTTCTTTATATCATTTTCTTCGTCTTTTCAAGACGAGAAAGAATATGCAATCAGATTTTTTGTAGGGTACATAATAAAAATTTCAGCCCCTAAACTCCTTTGAATTTGGACTTAGAAAATTTTCAGCGCACTATTTAAAATGTTTTTTAGAGATTTTTTCTGAATTAATCAAGAAATATAGACATTCTATACATCACTAATTACATCTTACAGAGCAGAACACACTGATATCAAACATAGTACCATATCTTAATTAAAAGGTAGGTTAAGCCCCATATTAGGAGTTTTCGGAGTGCGTTAAGAAATTCTAAGTCCAAATTTCAGAGTTTTAAGGGCATAAAATTCTCAAAAGATGTTGTAAGATAAAATTGATTACATATTCTTTCTCGTCTCATTGAGACAAAGAAAATGATGTAAAACACATGAGGATAGCTCTAAAATTAAAAATTCCATCCCCAAAAAGGATTTATTTCAAAGTGGAAATTAGGGTCAGATGAAACTCCCAAAATTGAACAAGGTTTTCAGGGTCCAAATTTTTATTTCTCATCCTATCTAAGGGTTCTTTATATCATTTTCTTCGTCTTTTCAAGACGAGAAAGAATATGTAATCAGATTTTCAGTAGGGTATATAATAAAAATTTCAGCCCCTAAACTCCTTTGAATTTGGACTTAGGATATAATATTTCTTTAGTGAGAACTGCAATATGGTCTCAAGTCACTTATTCAAACATGAATATAATTTCAACATGCTATAAATTTGATTCAGGAGCATAGACAATCAGTTTTTAATAAATATTCTCATAAACATTTTGGAGAATCTAGGGCTATTTCAAAAGTGGGTACCAGATACCCACTTTTAACTCGAAGACCTTAGATTCTCCAAAAATCCTTTATGGGGTTAAAATTTTTATTTCTGACCCTATCTAAGGGTTCTTTATATCATTTTCTTCGTCTTTTCAAGACGAGAAAGAATATGTAATCAGATTTTTTGTAGGGTACATAATAAAAATTTCAGCCCCTAAACTCCTTTGAATTTGGACTTAGAAAATTTTCAGCGCACTATTTAAAATGTTTTTTAGAGATTTTTTCTGAATTAATCAAGAAATATAGACATTCTATACATCACTAATTACATCTTACAGAGCAGAACACACTGATATCAAACATAGTACCATATCTTAATTAAAAGGGAGGTTAAGCCCCATATTAGGAGTTTTCGGAGTGCGTTAAGAAATTCTAAGTCCAAATTTCAGAGTTTTAAGGGCATAAAATTCTCAAAAGATGTTGTAAGATAAAATTGATTACATATTCTTTCTCGTCTCATTGAGACAAAGAAAATGATGTAAAACACATGAGGATAGCTCTACAATTAAAAATTTCATCCCCAAAAAGGAATTATTTCAAAGTGGAAATTAGGGTCAGATGAAACTCCCAAAAATGAACAAGGTTTTCAGGGTCCAAATTTTTATTTCTCATCCTATCTAAGGGTTCTTTATATCATTTTCTTCGTCTTTTCAAGACGAGAAAGAATATGTAATCAGATTTTCAGTAGGGTATATAATAAAAATAGCCCCTAAACTCCTTTGAATTTGGACTTAGGATATAATATTTCTTTAGTGAGAACTGCAATATGGTCTCAAGTCACTTATTCAAACATCAATATAATTTCAACATGCTATAAATTTGATTCAGGAGCATAGACAATAGTTTTTAATAAATATTCTATAAACATTTTGGAGAATCTAGGGCTATTTCAAAAGTGGGTACCAGATACCCACTTTTAATCTTCATTTAAAGAGAGGTTTAGCCCCTATTAGGAGAAGAGTCCAAATTTCAGATTCTCCAAAAATCCTTTATGGGGTTAAAATTTTTATTTCTCCCCAAAAAGGAATTATTTCCTATCTAAAAAGGGTTCTTTATATCATTATATCATTTTTTGTCTTTTCAAGACGAGAAAGAATATGTAATCAGATTTTTTGTAGGATACATAATAAAAATTTCAGCCCCTAAACTCCTTTGAATTTGGACTTAGAAAATTTTCAGTGCGCTATTTAAAGTGCTTTTAGGGGCTGTTTTCTTTAATTTTCAAGCAATATAGACATACTTTATATCATTATCTTCATCTCACAGAGCAGAAAACAGTGATACCAAAGATATTATCATATCTTCATTTAAAGAGAGGTTTAGCCCCTATTAGGAGTTTTCGGAGTGCGTTAAAAAATTCTAAGTCCAAATTTCAGAGTTTTAAGGGCATAAAATTCTCAAAAGATGTTGTAAGATAAAATTGATTACATATTCTTTCTCGTCTCATTGAGACGAAGAAAATGATGTAAAACACATGAGGATAGCTCTACAATTAAAAATTTCATCCCCAAAAAGGAATTATTTCAAAGTGGAAATTAGGGTCAGATGAAACTCCCAAAAATGAACAAGGTTTTCAGGGTCCAAATTTTTATTTCTCATCCTATCTAAGGGTTCTTTATATCATTTTCTTCGTCTTTTCAAGACGAGAAAGAATATGTAATCAGATTTTTTGTAGGATACATAATAAAAATTTCAGCCCCTAAACTCCTTTGAATTTGGACTTAGGATTTAATATTTCTTTAGTGAGAACTGCAATATGGTCTCAAGTCACTTATTCAAACATGAATATAATTTCAACATGCTATAAATTTGATTCAGGAGCATAGACAATTAGTTTTTAATAAATATTCTCATAAACATTTTGGAGAATCTAGGGCTATTTCAAAAGTGGGTACCAGATACCCATTTTTAACTCGAAGACCTTAGATTCTCCAAAAATCCTTTATGGGGTTAAAATTTTTATTTCTCATCCCATCTAAGGGTTCTTTATATCATTTTCTTTGTCTTTTGGAGACGAGAAAGAATATGTAATCAGATTTTTTGTAGGATACATAATAAAAATTTCAGCCCCTAAACTCCTTTGAATTTGGACTTAGAAAATTTTCAGTGCGCTATTTAAAGTGCTTTTAGGGGCTGTTTTCTTTAATTTTCAAGCAATATAGACATACTTTATATCATTATCTTCATCTCACAGAGCAGAAAACAGTGATACCAAAGATATTATCATATCTTCATTTAAAGAGAGGTTTAGCCCCTATTAGGAGTTTTCGGAGTGCGTTAAAAAATTCTAAGTCCAAATTTCAGAGTTTTAAGGGCATAAAATTCTCAAAAGATGTTGTAAGATAAAATTGATTACATATTCTTTCTCGTCTCATTGAGACGAAGAAAATGATGTAAAACACATGAGGATAGCTCTACAATTAAAAATTTCATCCCCAAAAAGGAATTATTTCAAAGTGGAAATTAGGGTCAGATGAAACTCCCAAAAATGAACAAGGTTTTCAGGGTCCAAATTTTTATTTCTCATCCTATCTAAGGGTTCTTTATATCATTTTCTTCGTCTTTTCAAGACGAGAAAGAATATGTAATCAGATTTTTTGTAGGATACATAATAAAAATTTCAGCCCCTAAACTTCTTTGAATTTGGACTTAGAAAATTTTCAGTGCGCTATTTAAAGTGCTTTTAGGGGCTGTTTTCTTTAATTTTCAAGCAATATAGACATACTTTATATCATTATCTTCATCTCACAGAGCAGAAAACAGTGATACCAAAGATATTATCATATCTTCATTTAAAGAGAGGTTTAGCCCCTATTAGGAGTTTTCGGAGTGCGTTAAAAAATTCTAAGTCCAAATTTCAGAGTTTTAAGGGCATAAAATTCTCAAAAGATGTTGTAAGATAAAATTGATTACATATTCTTTCTCGTCTCATTGAGACGAAGAAAATGATGTAAAACACATGAGGATAGCTCTACAATTAAAAATTTCATCCCCAAAAAGGAATTATTTCAAAGTGGAAATTAGGGTCAGATGAAACTCCCAAAAATGAACAAGGTTTTCAGGGTCCAAATTTTTATTTCTCATCCTATCTAAGGGTTCTTTATATCATTTTCTTCGTCTTTTCAAGACGAGAAAGAATATGTAATCAGATTTTTTGTAGGATACATAATAAAAATTTCAGCCCCTAAACTTCTTTGAATTTGGACTTAGAAAATTTTCAGTGCGCTATTTAAAGTGCTTTTAGGGGCTGTTTTCTTTAATTTTCAAGCAATATAGACATACTTTATATCATTATCTTCATCTCACAGAGCAGAAAACAGTGATACCAAAGATATTATCATATCTTCATTTAAAGAGAGGTTTAGCCCCTATTAGGAGTTTTCGGAGTGCGTTAAAAAATTCTAAGTCCAAATTTCAGAGTTTTAAGGGCATAAAATTCTCAAAAGATGTTGTAAGATAAAATTGATTACATATTCTTTCTCGTCTCATTGAGACGAAGAAAATGATGTAAAACACATGAGGATAGCTCTACAATTAAAAATTTCATCCCCAAAAAGGAATTATTTCAAAGTGGAAATTAGGGTCAGATGAAACTCCCAAAAATGAACAAGGTTTTCAGGGTCCAAATTTTTATTTCTCATCCTATCTAAGGGTTCTTTATATCATTTTCTTCGTCTTTTCAAGACGAGAAAGAATATGTAATCAGATTTTTTGTAGGATACATAATAAAAATTTCAGCCCCTAAACTCCTTTGAATTTGGACTTAGAAAATTTTCAGTGCGCTATTTAAAGTGCTTTTAGGGGCTGTTTTCTTTAATTTTCAAGCAATATAGACATACTTTATATCATTATCTTCATCTCACAGAGCAGAAAACAGTGATACCAAAGATATTATCATATCTTCATTTAAAGAGAGGTTTAGCCCCTATTAGGAGTTTTCGGAGTGCGTTAAAAAATTCTAAGTCCAAATTTCAGAGTTTTAAGGGCATAAAATTCTCAAAAGATGTTGTAAGATAAAATTGATTACATATTCTTTCTCGTCTCATTGAGACGAAGAAAATGATGTAAAACACATGAGGATAGCTCTACAATTAAAAATTTCATCCCCAAAAAGGAATTATTTCAAAGTGGAAATTAGGGTCAGATGAAACTCCCAAAAATGAACAAGGTTTTCAGGGTCCAAATTTTTATTTCTCATCCTATCTAAGGGTTCTTTATATCATTTTCTTCGTCTTTTCAAGACGAGAAAGAATATGTAATCAGATTTTTTGTAGGATACATAATAAAAATTTCAGCCCCTAAACTTCTTTGAATTTGGACTTAGAAAATTTTCAGTGCGCTATTTAAAGTGCTTTTAGGGGCTGTTTTCTTTAATTTTCAAGCAATATAGACATACTTTATATCATTATCTTCATCTCACAGAGCAGAAAACAGTGATACCAAAGATATTATCATATCTTCATTTAAAGAGAGGTTTAGCCCCTATTAGGAGTTTTCGGAGTGCGTTAAAAAATTCTAAGTCCAAATTTCAGAGTTTTAAGGGCATAAAATTCTCAAAAGATGTTGTAAGATAAAATTGATTACATATTCTTTCTCGTCTCATTGAGACGAAGAAAATGATGTAAAACACATGAGGATAGCTCTACAATTAAAAATTTCATCCCCAAAAAGGAATTATTTCAAAGTGGAAATTAGGGTCAGATGAAACTCCCAAAAATGAACAAGGTTTTCAGGGTCCAAATTTTTATTTCTCATCCTATCTAAGGGTTCTTTATATTTATATCATTTTCTTTGTCTTTTCAAGACGAGAAAGAATATGTAATCAGATTTTTTGTAGGATACATAATAAAAATTTCAGCCCCTAAACTTCTTTGAATTTGGACTTAGAAAATTTTCAGTGCGCTATTTAAAGTGCTTTTAGGGGCTGTTTTCTTTAATTTTCAAGCAATATAGACATACTTTATATCATTATCTTCATCTCACAGAGCAGAAAACAGTGATACCAAAGATATTATCATATCTTCATTTAAAGAGAGGTTTAGCCCCTATTAGGAGTTTTCGGAGTGCGTTAAAAAATTCTAAGTCCAAATTTCAGAGTTTTAAGGGCATAAAATTCTCAAAAGATGTTGTAAGATAAAATTGATTACATATTCTTTCTCGTCTCATTGAGACGAAGAAAATGATGTAAAACACATGAGGATAGCTCTACAATTAAAAATTTCATCCCCAAAAAGGAATTATTTCAAAGTGGAAATTAGGGTCAGATGAAACTCCCAAAAATGAACAAGGTTTTCAGGGTCCAAATTTTTATTTCTCATCCTATCTAAGGGTTCTTTATATCATTTTCTTCGTCTTTTCAAGACGAGAAAGAATATGTAATCAGATTTTTTGTAGGATACATAATAAAAATTTCAGCCCCTAAACTTCTTTGAATTTGGACTTAGAAAATTTTCAGTGCGCTATTTAAAGTGCTTTTAGGGGCTGTTTTCTTTAATTTTCAAGCAATATAGACATACTTTATATCATTATCTTCATCTCACAGAGCAGAAAACAGTGATACCAAAGATATTATCATATCTTCATTTAAAGAGAGGTTTAGCCCCTATTAGGAGTTTTCGGAGTGCGTTAAAAAATTCTAAGTCCAAATTTCAGAGTTTTAAGGGCATAAAATTCTCAAAAGATGTTGTAAGATAAAATTGATTACATATTCTTTCTCGTCTCATTGAGACGAAGAAAATGATGTAAAACACATGAGGATAGCTCTACAATTAAAAATTTCATCCCCAAAAAGGAATTATTTCAAAGTGGAAATTAGGGTCAGATGAAACTCCCAAAAATGAACAAGGTTTTCAGGGTCCAAATTTTTATTTCTCATCCTATCTAAGGGTTCTTTATATCATTTTCTTCGTCTTTTCAAGACGAGAAAGAATATGTAATCAGATTTTTTGTAGGATACATAATAAAAATTTCAGCCCCTAAACTTCTTTGAATTTGGACTTAGAAAATTTTCAGTGCGCTATTTAAAGTGCTTTTAGGGGCTGTTTTCTTTAATTTTCAAGCAATATAGACATACTTTATATCATTATCTTCATCTCACAGAGCAGAAAACAGTGATACCAAAGATATTATCATATCTTCATTTAAAGAGAGGTTTAGCCCCTATTAGGAGTTTTCGGAGTGCGTTAAAAAATTCTAAGTCCAAATTTCAGAGTTTTAAGGGCATAAAATTCTCAAAAGATGTTGTAAGATAAAATTGATTACATATTCTTTCTCGTCTCATTGAGACGAAGAAAATGATGTAAAACACATGAGGATAGCTCTACAATTAAAAATTTCATCCCCAAAAAGGAATTATTTCAAAGTGGAAATTAGGGTCAGATGAAACTCCCAAAAATGAACAAGGTTTTCAGGGTCCAAATTTTTATTTCTCATCCTATCTAAGGGTTCTTTATATCATTTTCTTCGTCTTTTGGAGACGAGAAAGAATATGTAATCAGATTTTTTGTAGGATACATAATAAAAATTTCAGCCCCTAAACTCCTTTGAATTGGGACTTAGAAAAATTTCGAAGTCCAAAATAATATTAATAAGGTTGTAAATTAATATTTTCTATTCTACAATTCATTTGATTATATATTCTTTTTTGTCTCAATGAGAGGAAAAAAATGATATAAAAAACTTTAACCTAGCTCAATAAATAAAAGATTTATACCCTTATGAGTATGTTTTTCACATGCGTCGACAATTTCAAAGTCCAAAAATACAGTAAATTAGCTCATAGAATTTTTATTTTTTAAGTTACAATGAATCTGATTAGATGTAATTCTTTGTCTCACTGAGACGAAGAAAATGATATTAAAAAGTTTTACCTAGCTCTATAAATAAAAGATTTATACCCGTATGAGTATGTTTTTTACACGCGTCGAAGATTTCTAAGTCCAAATAACACTATTTAGGTTATAAAATTTTTATTTTTTAAGTTACAATAAATCTGATTAGATATAATTCTTTGTCTCACTGAGACAAAGAAAATGATATAAAAAAGTTTTACCTAGCTCTATAAATAAAAAATTTATACCCTTATGAGTATGTTTTTCACACGCGTGAAAAATTTCTAAGTCCAAAATTACATTAAATAAGCCCATAAAATTTTTATTTTTTAAGTTACAATAAATCTGATTAGATATAATTCTTTGTCTCACTGAGACGAAGAAAATGATATTAAAAAGTTTTACCTAGCTCTATAAATAAAAGATTTATACCCGTATGAGTATGTTTTTTACACGCGTCGAAGATTTCTAAGTCCAAATAACACTATTTAGGTTATAAAATTTTTATTTTTTAAGTTACAATTAATCTGATTACATATTCTTTTTTGTCTTAACGAGACGAAGAAAATGATATAAAGAATTTGGTTGTAGGTCAATAAATAATATATTTTTAGCATAGTGGGTATTGAATACCCATCTTTAAGTGGGTATTGAATACCCACTTTTAAGATTGACCTTAATTTTAAAGGTTTTTTGGAGGTAACTTTTTTATTTTTCAAGATAAAATAAATCTGATTAGATATAATTCTTTGTCTCAATGAGACGAAGAAAATGATATAAAAAAGTTTTACCTAGCTCTATAAATAAAAAATTTATACCCTTATGAGTATGTTTTTCAAACGCGTGAAAAATTTCTAAGTCCAAAATTACATTAAATAAGTCCATAAAATTTTTATTTTTTAAGTTACAATAAATCTGATTAGATATAATTCTTTGTCTCACTGAGACAAAGAAAATGATATAAAAAACTTTTACCTAGCTCTATAAATAAAAGATTTATAGTCGAAAAACCTGTATTTTTCACTCGGCGTACGAAAATTCCGGACTTTCATACCCGACTTCCGGACGAACCGGATGTCCCACCGGAAAAAAAATTATATATCTGTAATCTACTCGTCAATACGAATCTAATGACACCTCACACATTACGAAATAACGACTTTGAAAATTCCCGGATTTTCACTCTGGACCCCCCTCCCGTCCGGAGGGGTGGGGACAGAGTTTCCGAAAGTACCCCAAAATGTTCCCCTGGTGGAGTACTACTGCCCCCCACCCCGAGTTGCCACCTGGGACCCCCCTAACCCGGTCAAAATAGGCGGTGGGCACTCAGTACCCACTTGAAAAAAAGTGGGTACTGTGTGCCCACCCAAAGTGGGTACTGTAAAGTACCCACTTTCGCAAAAGGTCTGAAATTGCCGTAACTTTTACATTTTTCGATGTAATGCTTTGATATTTAGAATATATAGACATATTATAAATGTAGATAAGATGACATTGTCAACATGCCATTTTGCGCGCACATGCTTGCAACAGCGCGCACGTGCAACACGTGAAATGACCAATATATTGGATATAGCCGTAACTTTTCTATTTTTGGATGAAATCTTTTGAAATTTATAATTTAAGGATATATTAGTAGCGTAGACAAGATGACATGGTCAAAATAGCAAGACCTCAAGTGCATGCACGTGCACTTCGCTCTGATTGGCTGAAACTAAAGTCTCTATATCTTTCTTGTTTTTCGACGAAATCCTATGAAATTTTGAACAAAGCAATGCATTGAGATATCCTACAACATGATATATAGCAATTATCATGAAAACACGTGCATGCACGTGTGCTGCAATCTGATTGGCTTAAAATTTAAAGAGCTATAACTCCCTTGGTTTTCAACCAAACAGGATGGAATTTGGAACATAGATAGATATAATGAACTTCTAAAAGAAGGTATGGTCACTATGCACATGCATACACGTTCGTGTACGTGCGCTGTAATCTGATTGGCTGAAACTTTAAACAGCTATAACTCCCTTGGTTCTCAACCAAACGGGGTGGGATTTAGAACATAGATAGATGTAATGGACTTCTACAAGAAGGTATGGTCACCATGCTCATGTATGCACGTGCGTGCACGTGAAATGAGTAAAATCAAAAATACACCTGAATGAGCGTATTTTTTTAATACTTTTGGATTAAATACTTTAATATTTAGTATATAAAAAATGTATAGACAAGATGATATGGTCATTATGCACATGCATTCACATGCGCACCCATGCAAATGCATAGATTTTGTCCTATTTAATGAAGCTTACAGGTAATATGGCACCAAAGGGGGATTGGGGAGCGTTTGGGGAACATCTTTAACGGTCCCCGTTACAATTAGCACTAGTTGTTTTTACTTTTTCTGAATTTTCTTTTTTGTTCTCCGGTACTTTTTTGTCCGCGAGTGTTCTCGAAAACTACTCATCCGATCTAGGTGAAACCTTTTTAGGGTCACTAGGTATGTTATGTAGATGTGCGGAACGAAGGTCATTTTGCGCGCACGTGCGTGCGTGTGCGCACACGTGTAACATGTGAAATGACCAATATAATAGATATAGCCGTAACTTTTTAAATTTTGGGTGAAATACTTTGAAACTCATAATAAATAGATATTTTAGTAGTATAGACATGACGACATGGTCAAAATAGCAAGATCTCACGCGCATGCACGTGCGCTTCGCTCCGATTGGCTGAAACTAAAAGTCTAAATATCTTTTTTTTGTTTTCTGACAAAATCCTTTGAAATTTTGAACATAGTCATACATTATGAAGATCTACAGCATGGTATATAAGAATAATCATGAACGCACGCACATGCACGTGTGCTGCAATCTGATTGGCTAAAACTTTAAATGCCTACAACTTTCTTGGTTCTCAATAATACAGGGTGAAATTTCGAATATGAATAGATATAATGAATGCCTACATTATACTACTATCAAAAGTAAATGCAAGGACGTGCATGCACATGCGCCCGCACACAATGCATTAAACGGCAGTATACTTGAGTTTTTGATGTTCATGCAGAATTAAGAACTTCTAAATGTCAAGACATGTAACATACTGAAGCATGCAGATCTTTTGACCCTTGACCTTGAAACTGAGGTCAAGGTCACTGGTAAACTGAATAAAATGTTGATATTAGCTATTTACCAAAATCACCTTGACCTATGAACTTGAAATCGACCTTAACCTTTGTCCTTGACCCAAGGGTAAAGAGAAACATGAAGTACATGTACATGTATCTAGAAACACCTTTCAGAGTTTATTTCGGTTGGCAGGATAGAAGTTAAAGAGGTGGTGGTTTTTAATGACCTTGACCTTTCATCCAAATGTCACAATCAATCTTAAGTTCTTGGAATAAGATACAAGATTCAACTCTAACGTTAAATAGGTTAAGAATAAAAATAACCCCCCCCCCGCAACAACCAAACAAATCAAATTAATGGCAACGTAGAGAATCGCTGTTAAACTCAAATAACATATCGGAACCACATAAAATTTCAGGAAAACTGCAGAAAAGAGCTCGAGGAAAGTGTATTAAAATATTTGATTTGAGTTTCCAATGTATATAGAAATTATTAATTAATGCGGAAAAAAATTACAAATCCTGTCGTGTTTAAAATTAAAGTGCAGATGATCAAAGTTGGTATAAGCCTTTTATAGTCCATTTATTCAGAAGTCGTTAATAGCATCCAATTCTACTGATTTGAAATAATATTTTAATACCAAGCATCCTTTGTTTATTTTACCTCTAAAATTTATTTGAATTTTTTTTTTAGAATTACGCAATCCCCGGAAATAGCGATTTTCGGTTTATTAAAAATCAATATACATGTACGCTCCTTCGTAAAATAATCAGGTATTTGCATTCATGAAAAAAATATTAATAAGAAGGTGTTAAACAATATTGGTCACATTAGCTGACACGAATGTCTTTTTAAACATCTCTTGTAAACCCCAGAAAGTAGCCCCCTATGCATTGGAAAAAATGAATAGTTCCGGTCAAAAACCTCTATATATTTATTTACAAAGTATATAAAATTTACTAGGCACAGGTACCAGAGTTGTCAAAATGGCCTGAGAGGAAATATAAAAAAAAATTCTGAACAGAAAGGAAAATCCCGTTTCCATGTATGGAACTACTATTGAATAAGTTCATTTTGATTGGTTAGCTATCAGCGTGATACCCTTAGTTGACTTTAACCCGGGTTATTAACCCTGCGTTGTCGTCGGAATAAAACCAACTTTGAGCCCGAGGTTAAAATAAGTAGAGAAATAAAATGTGAATCGATATATTAAAAAATGATATATGCTTGAAAAATGGTAACTTTATATTTGTTATTTTTTGCTTTGATTCGCGGGATAGAAAGATATGTTAATCGCTTAACCAACATGCCATAATCATCTTGCATATGCATGTACATGTACGTGTGCACGCATAAAAACGTTAAACGATATATAGTTGATATCATTGTAACTTATCTATTCTTAAATGAAATCCTTGGATACTTAACATATTTAATGGTCTTAGAGGAATAAGGCACGAAAAGGGACATGGGGAGCGTTTGGGGAACATCTATAACGGTCCCCGTTACAATTAGCACTAGTTGTTTTTGTTTCTCTTTTTCCTTTGTTCTAATGACTTTTTAACTTTTTCCTTTGTCCTGAGGAAGGGACAGGGCGTCCCAAAAATTTAACAATTTTTATTGTTCGTGTCGTTGGTCATTTTTAGTGCTTTATATATATATATATATATATATATATATATATATATATATATATATATATATATATATATATATATATATATATATATCGGTGTATTCTTAAGTAAAATATGGATCCCGCACAGTGGCTCTATCCTACCCCAGGGGTCATGATTTGAACAAACTTGAATCTGCACTTTATATGTAACAAAGTTATTTTAGAAGTGTAAACTTAAAGTCTAGTAGTTCCTGAAAAGAGGATTATCAAAACATGCTACCAAATTTTCATTTTTTGGAATTTACTTTCCTTGAATGAGAGTGTGGCCCTTCATTTGAAAAAAAAGAATCCACTTGACAAAAGAATTCTTCGTGACAATTTTTGTTGAAAAGACCTTGTGGTTCAGAAGTATCGAAAATGTGAAAAATTTACAGACTGGTGGATGGGCGGACAGACAGACGGACTACAGACTAAATATGATCAGGAAAGCTCACTTGATCCTTCAACTGAGGTGACCTAACAAGGTCATCAGACTTAATTATTTGGGGGAGGGCACACATCCATAAAGTAGCTTTGTTTTCACTAGATAATTTTATAGTGCTAAATTTTTAAAGGAAGGTGTGGCTCACTTGTCCCCATTTTAGGTTCATACAATTATGAATTTCACATGTCATTCTAAACTATTCATTCCTAATATGCCTTGCCCGACATTGACTCTAGATATTTCAATTTTTCCGAAATGCGTTCCCAGAATCTCGTCGTCAGAGTAAAGTTTGCTTTTTACGAAGCTTGCTCAACTCTTCACCATTACATCGTTTCTTACTCGCAAGATTTATAGCCTACATTTCAATCATAGGTAATGGGTTTGCCATAGTTAGAGGCAGAATATTTATCTTGAAAGTCTTATATAAATATTGGAAAAGTATTTTGTTTATTTCTTGGCTTTAAGGTTAGGAAGAGATTAAAGCTGACATGAATTCTTAAAAACGCAACTTTTTCATCCATGTACGACTTGTTTCATACCAAGCCGTATTCCGCCGTATTTCTTTCAGAAACCTTGTCTTATTATAACGACATATACCCCAATGCCCTCGTTACACTTGAATGATTTTTTGGCTTGGCTATCGACTTGTGCACATCTCCGATGATAAAACATTTGACTTTGAGAACACATGGGTTGATCAAGACATTACTAAGAACATAATAATCATATTTTTGAATAATTATTGATTTGAATCAAATGTAATTATAAAAAGAAAGAAAATGCAAGTTTGAAAGAAAGATTCAGCTGCACGAGAACGTATTTTTACAGTGCGCCAATTTATGATGAATAAACTTGAAATAGAAAGCAGTAAACCCCGTAAACACACTTTGAAATTATTATCATTTGAATGGAACAAAATAACCAGCGTCTTTGATTTGCAGGTCTTATGCAGTTGATGCATGTCGAGAAAACGCGTCGAACGCTGTAAACGTACCCATACCTGGTAATAAGATCACTTCATCGGTTCGAAGATGTGCACAAGTCAAGTGATATACACCCTGAATTCCATTTATTGAAATGTGCATCACAAAAAAGAAATAAACTCCACAAAAACTCAAAAAGTAAACACACTGTTACTACTCCGTACAGTTTAGCACATCGATACACTTAGTCTGTGCTGATCAGATTTTGGTCAGGGAAAATATCACAAGTAGAAAAGAGAGGTTATTTGGTATTTGCGCGGCTGAAAGTGGGGGGGGGGCGGCTAAAGTATAATAATAAAGGCTTTATAAGGTATGACTGAAAATTGTCTATCTAGTTCTAATAAACATTCTATATATGGTCTGCAGTTGTTTTGCATCGCAAAATTAATTTATCAATAACAACTGATTATTTTAGTACCAATCTCAAATCTAAACCAATTCATTTGATATACGGTAATTATTTAGTTCAAGACTTAAAAGCATTTAACCAGAACACAAAATTTTATGTGTACATCTGTACGTTATTTAACACACGCGAAAAAAAAACATCCCCTGTTTAGATTGACATTTAGGCATTTGTATTTTAAAGGGGGAGAGAGAGAGAGAGAAAGAATTGACATGAACGTTAGCTAAATATTCTTGGAAGACAGACATTTCTGCCAAATCCTTTTTTGAGATTTTTTATTGTCTCACAAAGTATGTACATTTTTGCGGAATGTGGCTGTTTTATTATTATTACAAGAAGTCTTTCGAGGTGTCTGTATCCCTATCTGACAGTCTAGCCTTTTTTTTAAAAATAAAAATAATTTCTGTTGCAATATTCATGATATTTGGGAGATATTTTTAAAAACTAGGGTAGGGATACTTGAAACCGGGTTGAATACAAATAATTTTTAATTACTCTTTTATTCATTGAACTCTCTCTCTCTCCTCTTGTAACCATCCGTAAGCGCAACAACAGATATAAATTCATATATATACATGTACATTTGGTGCTGTACCATTTATTAGATCTTGGGACAGACCGAGGATTTTTTTCAGGCGGGGATGTCGAAAGTCGAAACTTGTCAGTTCAAAAATTGAAAAAACAATTTACTTTTGACAAAAAAAAAAAAAAAAAAAAAAAAAAAACGCCGAAATTGAAAGGGAAATATTCGTGAAATCTACATCATGGGAATTGGAACATTAGGAACTTTCTCAAATACCTTCTAAAAAAGGTATAATAAGCTAATTTTTGGTAGAATGTGGAACTCTCATCGGCAGTTGCTTTCCCTTCCTTTATGCTTCGACTATTGATATTTTATGTCAAGAAACATAATTCACATTCTATTCCAGGGGTGGATCCAGCCAGTTTTAGAAAGGGGGGCATTCCAGGTCGGTGTCCCCAGCACTCAGAAGCAGATCCAGAATTTTTTTCCAGGGGAGGGGGGGTCCACCTCAGTCCAGAAAAATTCGAACCCAGAAATTTCTAGACAAGCAAAAACAAAAAAACCTGTAAACGCCCAAACTTTAAAAACCTATTTCGTTGGGGGGGGGGGGGGGGGGGGGGGGGGTAGCCAATGACTTCTAATTCTTCAAACCTTAGACTTTTCATACCAATTTAACACAAATTCGCGTTTACCAGGGAGTCTGCGTTTTCCGAGGGGGGCCCAACGTAACTTTTTTCTTGCTTTAGTATATCACTTTAGATAAGATTTATTAATACCAATTTGGGGCCCATCAGGGCATACAAGTAATAAGAAAAAATATACAAGAAGAAATTCAAAATTGATAGTAGCAACTAACAAAAGATAAATGATGATACAGCAGTTGGGATATCACACTTGCTGCAAAAAGTAGATTGCGCATGGCACTCATGCATATCACACACGGCCACTTCAAATTATATAAGGGGGACCTCCAAAATCAGTTGACAAGGAAAAAACAAAACAAAAAAAAAACAAACACAAACAAAACAAAACCAAAAAAAACCTATGCACCACACTCTAAAATCCTTTTTTGAAATTATGGCACTCATGCATAGAATCACACCACGGCCACTTCAAATTATATTGAAGGGGGACCTCCAAAATCAGTTGACAAGGAAAAAACAAAACAAAACAAAACAAACACAAACAAAACAAAACCAAAAAAAACCTATGCACCACACTCTAAAATCCTTTTTTGGTAGGGGATAGAGGGGGCTTCCTGTAACTTTTCTGTACGCTTGAATCTGCGTATTTTCCGGCAACAAAAATGTGGAGGGAGATTCCAAATCAAAATATTATTTAAAAGTGCAGCAAAAGATTATCCCAGAAAAAGTGAGCCCCCCCCCCCCCCCCACCTCCATCTTCACACTACGGGAACATTTTAAACCTTTATCTTCAAAAATCGAAATATTTCATGCATACATGTACTTCTAAAAGTTAGTACTTCTGAAGATGGTATACCTAAAGTTCGCTGGAATCTTCCTTGCATGTTACTTGTGGGTGGTCGGAGCCCTTAGCCAGGGTTACCAAGACAAGATAGAATTTGTCCCCATTGAAATTTAAAAGAACTCGGAGAAGAGTTTCATTACATACTAAAGTGCAGCCCGCTACTGCAATGCTTAACAGAAAAAAAGCATAAAATTTCAGAATGTAATTAATTTTGAACACATTATGAATAACAATAAACACTGTTTTCTGAGAAAATTGTGCTCGTTTATAAAGAAAAAAAATAAAATATGTCCCCGGCCTAAATTCCCATACTTCACATTTATAGCAATCTACAATATTTTTGTTTAGTTTCTATTCACACATGCTTTATAGATCTGCAGTTATGTATAAAATCACCTATATATTTTTATGATCTCTGTATACTGTTGTTAAATGGTGAAGAGATTCAAATAAATGATTGAAAAATGAATGAAGGTACACGGAGGAAAGCAAATCCGCGAAAATCTACAGATCTAGCGAAAGAAAAGACAGAGATTTTTTTGATTTCTTCAAATTATTAGACGTATAAATATCTATATTCTATATTACAGAAAAAACATTCTCTCTCTCTCTCTCCCTCCCTCTCTCTCTCTCTCTCTCTCTCTCTCTCTCTCTCTCTCTCTCTCTCTCTCTCTGCATGTGTGTACAAAAAAGGGTGTTCCAATCCCTGGAACCCCACCCCACCTCTGGATCCGCCAATGAATTATATTTTGAGATTCATATACCACATAAACGTTTATTGTGTATAAAATTATAAAATAAGTTTAAATCAAGTTATATTAGGTTTATATTTTAAGAAATAAAGCCAATACACAGTATTTATAATGAAAATATTTGATCGTAATGAAATCCAATCTTTTTCTGAGAGCGTTATGCATTTTTTATTACCACCCCCCCCCCCTTCACGGGAGAATCTCGTCAAAGGATGAATGATTCGTTATGTTGCATGCTATAAAATAAATTTAATGTAGTTAACCCATGTTTATAAATTTTGTTCTCATTTACATATACAGATAAGAGTTGAAAAAAAAAAATTGCATTTTTTCAATCAACCAAAATACCAGTAAGCTTTCCACCTTTGAAATTTCCCCTGACCAAATAGACTGATCGTCGTGGACCACGTGTGTCCAGGTGCTGTGTGGTGACAATTTTTTATTTTAGCAAAGGATTACATGACTTCTGAGACGCATATTTCAATAAAAGTAAAATAGGATATTTCTTTCGACATGTGCACATCCCTGTAACGATAGCAGTATTCATACAGGTAAATATCTTTATCACTGGCTGCGTTCGATGCGTATTCTCGACCTGCATGCATGCATATGCAAACGGTTTTTGCTGTTTTCCGTATTATTTTATCTAACTTGCAGCAAATGCATTCTAAAATAATTTACTTCTCAGTATAATTATAGTTTTTGTTGGATTTTAACTTTTAAAACATGTATTTGGTCAGTTTATGGATTTATGACAACTATGCTCTCGGAGATGTGTACATGTCGACAGCCACGTTAGAAAATCACCCAAGTGAAACAAATGAACCAGGCTTTATATAACAGGTACAGGTGACCAAAAATTTTCAAGTAATATGGCGGAATCGAAGAAATATGGCGGACAAAGGCGTACAGGAATGTAGTAAGTCGTACAAAGATGAAAATGATGCCTTTTTAAGAGTTCATGTCAGCTTTAAGATAAGTTCATAATTTAATTTCCTATTTTAAGGAGATCTTTCAATCTTTCAATTAATCTTAAAATATCAAACTAGCTGCAATTTAAAATAGCTGGTTATGAATAATCTGCAGAGCTCGCAAACTATATATGATCAAAAAAGCTACAATGTTCAGAGAAAAAACAATTTTTTGGGGTTATAGAAAATGGGCATAACTTTCATCATGATAGTTAATGATGGAAGATAATGTGAAAAATGTTTGCTGAACGTTGGAAAACAAGGGAATACAGCGCAGTTTAAATAAGTACAGTTAAAAAACGGTATCTTACATGTAAAATCAAATAACATTGACTACCCAGGGTATGTTGACGTTCGTGACAGTATTACATGGATGAATGATTTGAAAATACTTGGAATTGCAAAGATGATTTACTAAATGTTAATTTGATTGCTCATTTTGCTCAGATCTCTTTCTCATGCAGATTATTAATGAATAATGATTAAATCAGCACGCGTATATATATGACATAAATGAATCTTATACACTCAGTTTAGAATTGAACTTTGGCATCTTGAACACTGAGTGATATCTTGAACACATTGAGATATCAAAGTCATTTTGAAGTCCCTTGAACGAAAATTTTTTCCCCTGATATCTTACCCTAAATCTCTTGATCCCTTTGAAATCTCAGTTTTTCAGCACTCCCATAAGCTTTTCAAGATAAGAAGTCTGGCTTTATTTCATTGATTCAATTAAATTATGATGAATTATAAATAGATCAATCATACACTTTTATTTTGATGCATTAACATTTTATATTTTTCAGGCCATATAACAGATGGTTTCTGAATTCATGAAGATTAGGATTATACAGTACATTTCTTCTCTTACGAGGGACGTTCAATAAATAAATGTCATTAGCTCGATGACATACAACATAGAAGTCATATGACATTAAGCTTGACTTTCACTCATTATTGAATCTTTGATGAATTGATAACAGTTTATGTGACCACTTTTTATAGCATTATTTCATTGAAAACAAGGGCTATTCGAGACACTGTATTAAAAATAAATGGTCAAGATTCAGTAAACTAGAGTAAATTAAACGCTTCATTAAAGTACTGAAAAACTTGTTTATATCCAAAAAATATATAAACTGGAATATGTGAAATTTACAGCAACCTATGTCTGTTCTATAGACACGTGAAAAAGTAGATTTCAATAAACAAAAATTATATAATGGGCATCATAAATGGGTACCGTCGTTGACAACAATGACTTACAACAACTGATGTAAATTTGCAAAAATAAAACAAATTATCATTGATTATTTTTTATTGACTTTAAGACACATAGTAAAATTGATAAAAATCATTTTAGGGGTAGTTCACACTGTTTTAAAGAAACATTTGATGGTAAAAAAAAGTTTAATACTCAAAGATCACCCTATATTTTGAAAAATGAGTGAAAACGACAGCGTGTAGTAATATCTAGACAATTATTCTTAAAAAATCAAAAATTGTACTTTTCCACGTTTGTCTGAAATTAATACAGATAATGAAACTTGAATCCATTTTACTTTAAACCCTCAAAATAAATTTACAATAATATGCACTTGACAAACCTGCAAAGGCCTAAGAAGAGCAAAGAATTGCAAGCTTTTAAGGGCACAAAATCAGTTTTATATGCTATTTTCTAAAATATTAGCGGTCCTGTTGTTCAAATTCATATTTTGGGAGGAAGTTCAATTTCTGGAGGAGTATAGAAAACATTTTTTTTCGGCAAAACAATTGAAAGATTTATGAGAGGAAGGAAACAGAATAAGGAATCCACTACATCTAATTTCTTTATGACAGCGTCCAAACCCAAAGGTCATGAAGAGTAAAGAAGTTTGGGGGACAAACAGAAAGTTAATGTTTGTCACACCAACGAAATTTGCCAGATCTATCAACCTTTGACTTGTTTCATTTCCCAAACTTAGAAAAACATCTGTATAAGAAAAAAAACCAAGTCAGAAAATCATAGGATCTGCAATATTCCAGTATGCAAAGGTCATACTTCAAAATGTGTTCTAAAAACAATTAGAAATTGAATGAAAATGTTACAGACATGTGTTTTAATTAAAAGAGAATAATTTAGTTAAATCATTTAACGACGTAGTAGACTATGTTCCCTTGGAGGAAGTTGAAGTTCCGGAAGCAAATATTCTGCTTGTAGGACAAGTTGGTGCTGGGAAATCAAGTTTGCTGAATACTTTCAATTCCATATTTAAAGGAGAAGTGACGTCACGGACCTGGACAGGAAGTTCTGAACACAGTCTCACGGCAAGTGTAAAACGCTTTAAATTGTCCCTCTCGAGTTCTGTCGATTGATGCAAAAAAGAAGATACAAACATTATTTGTATATCGTAAAATCTGTAATTTAAATGAAATTTACTTCATTATATACAAATAGAAATTCATTTCATCGTATGTGAAATGTTTTCAATAAATAAATATAGCATATTCTTGTATTTTTAAAGGGTTTTCTAATAATGTGCTTGAAGAGTATTGAAAAGTACCTTTAAATTGTTTCAGCTCAACAAATTTCGTATCAGGCACCTCCCACAAAGAAGTTTTTAAACTTCAGATTGTGCGACATGCGAGGACTAGAAGAGAACTTATGTATAAAATATGAAGACATGGCTTTCGTCATGGAAGGAAATCTACCAAACAACTACAAGGTTTGTTTGGTGAATTATCAAGAGTATTTTTTTTATTATTCTAAAGGAAAAATATATCATGTAAGTGTAATTATAATGAAAACAAGATGTGTTTGAGAAACACTATGCACCTGGCGGCATCAAAATTTTTAAAAAGCTCTAGTTTTGGCATATATGTCACAGTAAAGGTTACAAGGCCATTGACCTTGATGTCATTTGAACGAACTTGATTAGTAAAGTATGGATACTAAATATGAAGTCTGTATCTCTTATAGTTTAAAAGGTATGGCAAAGGTACGAAAAAACTATTTTTAGCATACAGGTCACAGTCAAGGTCACAAAGTCATTGATCTTGGTGTCATTTGACAAAGATTAATTAGTTAGATTTGCATTCCAAATAAAAAGTCTCTATCGTTCATGGTTCAAAAGTTATGGCAAAGGTTAAAGATGGCAGATAAAAAGCTGCGTTTAGCATATAGGTCACAATCAAGGTCACAAGGCCATTGACCTTGGTGTCATTTTAAAGAGCTTAATTGGTGAGGTATGCAAACCAAATATGAAGTCTCTTATCTTTCATGGTTCAAACGTTATGGCGAAGGTTAACGTTGCAAACAAAGAAACAAACAGACAAACAGGACAAAAACAATATACGCCCCGGATCTATCAATTCGGGCGCATAAAAAGACTAAGTATGTTCTTGTACATTCTTATACTACGATACATTTTAAAGGGGTATGGACACAGTTTCAGCTAAAATTTCAAAATTTATTTTTTCCATTTTTACAAATATTTAACTAGGGTCTTTCTAATAATTATCAAAAATTTAAACGTCAGTTGTCCAGATACAAGACAGATTTAGAGCTCCAAACCTCTGTTATGTAGACAAGGTATTTGTCATGATTTGTTTACACAGGTTATTATACTAATATAAGTCCGTTCAAAGTAGATAATTTCAAATAAAATTTAATTTTAAATGCAATTTTAAAAACAGTTTGACAATTACTATTGATTTGCTGAATTTCATTTTGTTATAAATATGATATTTTCTATATGTAAACAAAAACAAGGCACGAGACTTGTTCACATTATGAACTTTAAGTTCTGTTTCTTGTTTGTTAATCAACAAATGATGTTCAAATTTTTGCAAATCAATATATGATGCCTTAAGTATGAATTATAAACATTAAAATTGGTTTAAAAAATTTAGTTGAAACTCTGTCCATGCCCCTTTAAATACATTTATTAGTAATGTTCATTCGATTTAGAATGCAATTTTTAAAGTATAAATACATATATTATCTGAATATTTGATATACATGTATAATTACTACTAAATTTCAATGAGAAAGGCTAGGACAATATTTGTACCAATTTATGGTGGATACTTTTTCATTTACATGTACGTTAATGATATATATGTGACTAGCTGTCAATGCTCATTAATGAACATCCAATCTTATTAAGTTTAACCCTGTGGCCCAGGCCTCCTTTGACACCCCTGGCTTTCAGAAGCAGCCAACGCTGAAGGATAAAATACCTGTAGTTGTTTTTGTGGTGGACAGAAGCAATTTGAAGTGATGCCGGAGGGAATTCTAAAGAAGCTCAGGGAGACAAGAAGCATGGCTATAGATAGAGGTAAATATAACAATATA
The DNA here is from genome assembly GCF_032062105.1 of Saccostrea cuccullata. Classification (NCBI taxonomy): domain Eukaryota; kingdom Metazoa; phylum Mollusca; class Bivalvia; order Ostreida; family Ostreidae; genus Saccostrea; species Saccostrea cuccullata. The sequence continues at coordinate 37,776 of NW_026931957.1, forward strand.
ATCAAATATGTTTTTATGATCAAGTTAAAATCACAGACACTCGTGGACAGGAAAACCGGATTAGAACCCTGCACAACCCTACCCCCGGCCCGCTTTCAACCTATGCATGAGCGTGGTTTTTCTTCACATATAATATTTATTTAACTTGTTTATCATGAATATGACAGATAAATTAGGATCATTACATTATATTGGCCTAAAGGAGATTGTAAGACGGATTTTTTTTTATAAAATGCTTAATTTTCCTTTGTTGTCGTTGTTTGAAATGTTCCTATGGTATAATTGCACATATTTCAGCTTGTCTGTAAATATGTGCCGTTATCAAAGCTTACCTCTTTCTAATTTTGCATTAAACTGATATTAATTTGGATTTATATATTGTGTAGATTTAAAATTTGATTGTTTTGTTGATAATTTTGTGTATCAGTCTGTGGTGTAATCCGGAAACTTGGACCGGGAATTTATACGCATCTCGTCCATCACTCTGAATTTACAGCATCCCCACTTCCTTTTTCAATCATGGCCTGTAACCAGCGGATGGTTTGGAAATTAGAGTGAAAAATATTTCTAAAATATAACTGTTAAGTAATCGGAAAAACTCCATTTGATTTCAAAACATTAGTCGAATCAATTGCATTACAAGACATTTTAGACCTGGAGCGCTTTCGATGGCTGCATATTTTTTGGATATTTGGAGATTCTTGTAGGACAGCGTGCAGCATTCTCTAGTGTGTCGGTATCGCCATTATTCAGTTGTGGATTCATAACTTTCTTCAAATAACAAACCTACCTTTGATAATTTGTGTAAGCATGCCGCCCATAAGGACAAGACGCAGAGGAGAGAATAGTAAAAAGCATGTCGGCCGAGAGGCCCAGCCCAAAGGTCAGGATCTAGGGGAATCGCCACAGGATCATTGCCAGTGGCGACACAACAGGCGCCGGCGTACGACGGAATGGGGAACCAAAATTTAACTGACCAATCAACAGGTACAAATGATTTTCTGTCACAAGATGGGGGTTCTATCCCCACATCACTAAATTCAATTCAGTTTTCATTGGGCCATAATGTAAATGAGACTATCAGACAAAAAATTATTGAAGGCAAATATGTTGATTTGTCACTATTATTAAGAAATTCAAATATTGAATACTCAGCTAATGAGCGAATTTTATATTGGGTAATGATGGCCAAATGCAAAGCAAACCCAAGAATACTAAAAAAATCACAACAATCGAGAAATGGACAGATGCCTTCCTCATTTATTTGAGCAAATATACATCTGTCCATACAGGGAAATATCAGGATTTACTAAAATACATGCACGATGTGCGTGCTGGGGCGGGTAGGTCCTCTGGGTGGAAACTTTATGACGAGCAGTTCCGCCTAAAATTGGCTATGGATCCCAGCAAATCTTGGTCAGCCGTAGATACGGAATTGTGGGTCATGAATATGTCTGGGGTCAAAACGTATCGCCTTTGGGAACTCGAGGGGTAAACAAATGTTACGCATTTAATTTTCAGGGGTTTTGTATGAGGAAATCATGCTCATACATGCACACTTGTATAAAGTGTGGTCAAGATCATGCCATGGTAAATTGCCCCTTCTCTGCAAATGTAGTAAACAGGCAAACTTCTTATTTCAACCCAAGACAGGCCTTCCGGCCAGGGGTCCAGCAATCCAGTCGACCTTACGGAGCTTCCACCCCCCCCCCCAACTTAACCTTAGACGCCCTCGATTCTCGGGTCCCAAATTTATGGGAAATAGGTTCAATACCAACTAGGGTTTCTGCATTGGCACCTTTTTTGCAACAATATCCTATAAGGAATGTAGCAAACGAATTATTACAAGGATTCACTTATGGGTTTAAGTTAAAATATACAGGTCTAAGAATGTTTATTTTATCTGAAAATTTGCTTTCGGCTAGGCAATTACCTAATCAGTTGCAAGAAAAAATTGTAAAAGAAATACAAAAGGGAAGGGTAATGGGTCCGTTTTCACACCCACCTATACCTAATATGCATATTTCTCCAATAGGTCTAGTTCCAAAGTCAAGCGGTGGTTGGAGGATGATTACACATCTATCGTACCCTCCATCCCTTGGCATTAACTCATTTATTGACCCAGACCAGTGCAGTGTTTAATATACAGCTTTTGATACAGTAGTCGATATGATAAATCAGTTAGGACCTGGGGCTGAGTTAGGGAAGGTCGATATAAAAAAATGCATTTAGGTTACTCCCAATATACCCTGGAGACTTTGAACTGTTGGAATTTAGATTTAAGGATCAATACTATTTTGACAAGTGCTTACCCATGGGATATTCCATTTCTTGTTCAATTTTTGAAAAGTTTTCAACATTTTTGCAGTGGGTTATAACAAAGAAATTTGGTTTGAATACAGTAAAGCACTATTTAGATGATTTTATCTTTGCGGGGAGTAGGGGATCAGGTGAATGTTTAGGTTGTGTGCAAAGATTTTGGGGTTCCTTTATCAATAGATAAAACACAAGGACATGTTACTTGTTTAGTGTTTTTAGGGCTGGAAATAGACACAGTGCTTAAAATTGTAAGGATCCCAAGGGATATAATACAGGAACTCAAAGGTCTGCTTGGTATTCTAATGGAAAGGTCAAAGGTTAAGTTGAAAGAAATGGAATCACTAGTCGGAAAGCTAAATTTCTTTTCCAAGGCTATCAGGGGTAGTACGGCATTCAACAGAAAATTTTATGATACTATGATTGGCATTTCTCGTCCCAATAGTCACATTAGAATCACTAGGGCTTTGAAAGAGGATATGTTAATGTGGGTTCATTTTTTAGAACATTTCAATGGTGTATCTTTCTTCCCATGTTCGGAATGGGTGAATTCGAACAATCCAGCTTTACACAGACAGTGCAGGATCTATTGGTTTTGGTTGTGGGTGCTTTTTTTAAAGGAAGGTTGGTTTATTATGAATGGCCTTTAGAATGGGAAAATCATGATATCATCAGGGATATAACATTTCTGGAGTTAGCCCCTATAGTGTTGTCAGTTATGATTTGGGGGGAGGAACTTAGCTGTCATAAGGTTCAATTCCATACAGATAACATTGCCTTGGTAAGCATCCTGAACACTCAGTCGTCAAGGTCTCCGTGAATTATGTTTTTAATAAGGAAGCTAGTTTTAATGTTTATGCAATATAATATCATATTTAAAGCCAAACATATTTCCGGCATTGATAACGGTATAGCAGAGGCTATTTCTCGTAAACAGTGGGGAAGATTCTGACAACTTGCTCCAACAACAAACCAGGTCCCAGATCCCATTCCATCCACATTTCACAGTCTGATGTCCAGGGGGAAGTTTCTCGACTATTGATTGCATCCAATTCCTACAAAACTACAGTAACCTATAAAACAGGGCTAATGGCATTCCACAAGTTTATAAGTATGTCAAATGAAAAAATTATATGGCCTCCTCCGGTAGAGCAATTAGTTAACTTCATTGCTTACCTATCACTCAATGGCTATGTAGAGTCTACAGCTAGAGCCTATGTAGGGGCTATTGGCTAGAAGTGCAAGATTAATGAATTTGAAGACTCAACTAATAGGTTCATTGTTTCTAAAATGTTAGAGGGTTTCAAGCGTCTCAATTCTAGGGTTGATGAAAGGTTGCCAATTACAGAAAAAAATTTGGCTAGATTAACGGGGGCATTGAGCAGTGTGTGTTCAAGTTTTCATGAAGCTAAATTATTCACAGCAGCATATACATTAGCATTTTTTGCCTTTCTGAGGGTGGGAGAATTAGCTATATAGGGCAACAACTCTCAAACCATTTTGGGAATTGGTGATGTGAACATACAAAATAATCAACTGACATTTGTATAAGGTGCTTTAAAACTGATCAGTTGGGAAAGGGGGTAAAAGTCGTGATAAATAATCATGGTTCAATTATTTGTCCAGTGCAGACAATGGCTAAGTTTTTGGAAGTAAGGCCAAACTTTCCGAGCCCCTTGTTTTGTCATTTTGGAGGAAAGCCACTCACAAGATATCAATTTTCAGCAGTTTTAGATAAAGTCATTGTAGCTATTGGACTAGAGAGCAAATATTACAAGTCTCATTCTTTTAGGATAGGGGCTGCAACAACAGCAGCAGACAAGGGTTTTTCAGATGAAGAAATTAAGATAGCTGGCTGATGGAAATCAACTGCCTTCCAGACATATATAAGATCTCCACTTAGCCGAACAGCTCCTTTATCATAATAGCTTATTTAATCTTACTGGCATGCATTTGTTAATTAATATTACAGGGTTCCCAAAACCAAACAGAATTACAGTTTGGATTGTTGGCTCATCAATTATAAAAAGGGCATCCACAGCAGCAAGATTAAGACCGGGGGGTTGGAGCCTTGGGCTGAACCAAAGAGGGGTAGATATTTGGTGGCAAGGGTATGGGAGTTTAAAATTTATTGACCTAGTTCAGGTTAGATACTTGGCAACATTAGAGGATCCCCCAAGGTATTTACTGATTCATTGTGGGGCCAATGATCTGGAGCAAATTAAATTGTCAAGATTATTGTACAGAATTAAGTGGGACATCCAATTACTGTCAAGTATCTTCACCAACACTACCCTCGTTTGGTCTTTTCTCCTCCCCCGCATTTCATGGAGACACTCAAGTAACATCATAGCAATGGAGCAGGCAAGGGATAGGCTAAACAGATGGGCAGTCAAACAGGTATTTCAGTATGGGGGAGAATTATCATGCATTCCCAATTTATAGGTAAACCGGTACAATTGTATTACTCAGATGGAACTCACTTGTCAGAGTTAAGGAATTACATTTTCCTCAACAACATTCAAGGGGCCCTGGAATATTTTGCAAGTGGGGGTACAAGCAAAGAATTTCCTTGTAAATAATTCTGGCAGAGGCACAGTGGTCACCTTGAAGGTTCCTACCTCCACCATGTGGCGGTGGGCAACCTGGCTCCGAGGTTATAAAACTCTTTGGAGTTCAAATTCGTACTCAAACTCAAACTCCGTACTCCATTCATTTCCAAAGTAGGTTATAAAAAATCATTATACTCATACTCCAATATGCTCCAAACCAACCTCAGAGTCAATCTCAAGTGCCATGTATAGGTTTTATTTCAACTTATCTACCGGCTTGCATGTTCCGTTTGTACCATATATATAATTCTTGTTCGCCATACCGATTACCCCATCGTAAATATTCTATGTCTACATTATCATTGCATTTTAGTTTTTTCTTCTTTTTTTATAATTATAAGTTATTGAAATGATATATGTACATGAAGGTTTAACTGTTTAGTTCAGTTGTTTGACCAGTTGCGAATCGAACCACAGGCCTGACGAATGGGTGATGTAACCCCCCCCCCCCCAGAATCCGAGAATAGTGTCAATCTCCAAATCTTACCAGAAGCGTAAAATGATAGCAGATATTGAAATATAAGAATGATAGACTAGGAAATCATGTATTTTTGATAAGGTTTGGTAACGTGTCTAAAAAAAAATTTCAGAAGCTGGGGGAGGGGGTGTGTGTTACAGCATCCATTTGTCAGGTGCCTGTCTTCTGAACAGGGAACCGATTTGGCGATGCATTAGATATATGATGATCTATGTTGCAGCCTTTGTCAAAGGGTTCATTTTTTTTTTAAAGAGTCTTTTACTCTCACTTTGATCTCATATTTATAAAATAAATTACTTAAAAATTGTTTATAAATAAGAGTATCACATCGATTTCTTTACCTGTGTTTTTTTATCTATACTGAATGATAAAGTACTGTATAAGAAATAAAATACATGTATAAATAAAAAATAATGAAATTCAATAAAATCAAAGAAGTGGACCGTGCATACACTTTTCAACTTTAAAAAGAATATTTTAATGGTTTCGTGTATTTAAAATATGCATGAAAGAAAATTATTAATTTTTTTTTTCAACTCCTGTGTAGATTGTGTGTTTCTTTCCATTTTTGGAATGACAGAATGAAGCAGGCGTTTATTTACATTCGCAGGTGTACATAAATTGCCCTCATATGGCATATACCGGGTACTAGCACGTGCATGTCCCCTCATTTTAATATGTAAGTTTACATAATTTTTACCTCCAAAAGCTAAAGATGTCCTTTTCCAGAGTTTGAGTTCGTACTCCAAATCCGTTGGGTTTGACTCAGTGGAGATTGTACTCCAAATTTTTATAACCTCAAATTTAGAAACGTACTCAGTAGTTTGGAAATCATGATGCTTAAAGTTTTATAACCTCGGGGCCTGATTTTATATCTGCAAACGCACACATTCATCAGGTGCATATGTGGCCATATCGTCATCTTCAAGCTGGTTGTAGAAATATGATGTTGACTGTTGATACGTCGATGTTGATTTAGTTGATTTAGTAGATTTAGTTGATTTAGTAATTTTTTCATATAGACAGTTTAAAGTAAAGAGTTGTATATTAAATGATATGTTGATGTGTCGGTAACAAGGTTGTGATCAACCCAGCATGCTACTTGCCGTTTCGGACGACACATAAAATGTGGCCAATATCTGCCATACAATAAACAACAAACTTAAAAAAATGGGTTTTTAATCTAAAAATCCATAAGTAATGCTACAAATGCACGCAATTGGTCTTGTGTATTGAATTATGGGGGTATGGGTAGGACAAGTCATTATTGTCTTTGATAATTGCACATATTTCAGCTTGTCTGTAACTATGTGCAATTATCAAAGCTTTCCTCTTTCTAATTTTGCATTAAACTGATATTAATTTGGATTTATATATTGTGTAGATTTAAAATTTGATTGTTTTGTTGATAATTGTGTGTATCAGTCTGTGGTTTAATCCGGAAACTTGGACCGGGAATTTATACGCATCTCGCGCATCACTCTGAATTTACAGCATCCCCACTTCCTTTTTCAATCAAGGCCTGTAACCAGCGGATGGTTTAGAAATTAGAGTGAAAAATACCCTCCAATCCCAACACCCATATAATTACTTTGTTTGACTTGTTCACTGTTTCTGCCGTTAAGTTTTATACTTTCAGATACGAAGAATTGATTACAGAGACGGGAACCTACATCTCGATACCAGAAATTGTCTACATAGACGGGAAACCTTGGATCTACCTCTCGGATACCAGGAATTGTCTACAGAGACAGGAATCCTTGGACCTACATATCGTCACAGTGGTTAATTTGAATGGTCGATGCGAAGCAGTGTGAAGCCATATCGTCACCTTCAAGCTGGTTGTAGAAATATGATGTTGACTGTTGATACGTTGATGTTGATTTAGTTGATTTAGTAATTTTTCATATAGGCAGTTTAAAGTAAAGAGTTGTATATTAAATGTTGATGTGTCGGTAACATGATTGTGATCAACCCAGCATGCTACTTGCCGTTTCGGACGACACATAAAATGTTGTTGTAGGGGTTGAGCCCTGTTGTCTGGCGACCCCAAAGTTGTAAATTCATTTATCTGACCACTGTGGCCAATATCTTCCATACAAGAAACAAGAAACTTAAAAAAAAAATGTGTTTTAATTCTAAAAATCCATAAGTAATGCTACAAATGCAAGCAATTGGTCTTGTGTATTGAATTATGGGGGTCTAGGTAGGACAAGTCATTATTGTCTTTGATAACAGATAAATAATTGTTTAATATCAGTACTTACATAAACTGGTTTAAAAATTACGCTTTTCAGTTCCGAATGGGTGCTTTGTAAGGGAATGTACTGTGCATAGAAATCTGACAAATCCCGGCGTTTGTCTAACGGCTTTGTAGTACATGTTGGTACCTAGAGAATGTTTGGTTTATCCAATTCAAAATTTTATTTTTGTAGTTGTGCCTCAGTTACGAAATGTAATGTGAGACTGAGCCCATAGCCGTTATTACATGTATTTAAGGTCTTTCTTTGTTTTATCGATCATTTACTTTCAATAACAATTTTAGAATAACTCTGTTAGGTCTTTTATTGTTTTATTGCCATTTGATGTAAGCAAAAACATTGTACACAGAAACTATATGTAATTTTGCAATTTATAAATTAATAAAAAAAAATAATAAAATAAAAGCAATTAGTGATTATAGAGCTGATACCAATAATTTTTGTTTATATAAGTAGGGCAAAGTCACACACTAAACTAATAACCTAGTAGTGCGCATCTCAAGAAAAATAATAGATGCATATTACTGAGTAGATGTATATTTAATTGCGGAATTTTGTTATTTAATGTTTAAAAATTAAATAATTAGAGACTGTTTAGGCTCATTTCAACAAATATTGTCTTTAATTAAATTGGGTAAAATCCCATATAAAAACTAAATATCTAGTATTACGCATCTCCGATGCACTCGCTAACTCACTGTAGGCATTATCCATGCAAGTTGGGTACATGTAGGTCTTAAAGTTATTTGGGAATGGACCTGCCCTATAAAATTACACAACCATTCCCCACGATAAATTAAAGTCCAGGCTTTTTGATATCATTATCAGCTGCTTTTAGATAAAAATGGAACTCGTAAATTTAATTATATCAACGTATTGCCAATTAACTATGGTATCTTCCATAAGATTCCTACGTCGATACGATATATCCTGGTGAGATTGAGATAAAAGATCCCACAGAGCCTGACACATCTGTTTCATACTCGGATATTTTACTTGAAAAGACGTTAATGGTAATCTAACAACCAAGCTATATGATAAACGTGATGACTTTAATTTTTCTATCGTCAACTTCCCTTACTTATGTCACTGCGGGACGTGGAGACCGGTCCTTCGGATGAGACCGTATAAACCGAGGTCCCGTGTCGCAGTAGGTGTTGGCACGTAAAAGATCCCTCCCTGCTCAATGGCCCTGAGTGCCGAGTATAGGACAAAATTTGCAGCTCTCCACCGGCAAATGGTGGCGTCTCCATAGGAGTGAAAAATTCTCGAGAGGGACGTTAAACAATATACAATCAATAAATCAATTCATTACTTATGCAGCAATATACCTTCATCACCTGCATACGGAGTGTATATATCTCAGTTGATTCGATATTCGATGCAAGAGCATGCTCTATGTGTAACAATTTTTAAAACAAGATAAATTATTGACAAGCAAGTTGTTGAAACAAGCATATCAGCATTCTCGTTTAAAGTAATCATATCGTAAGTTCTATGGTCGATACAATGACCTTGTCAGCAAATACAATTTATCATTGAGTCCAATGCTGACTGACATTTTCCATACTTAATGATAGTCCATTATTTATATACTGAATTGACGACGGATTTTCCCGATATTTCCAGATCATGACGAGGAGCACACGGCGGGTGTGACCGGTCAGAAGGGGATGCTCACTTCTCCGTGGCACCGGATCCCACCTCTGATGTTTTGGAGGTCCGTGTTTGCTCTCCTCCTATTTTGTATTGTTTTATGGACTTTGATATTGAATATTCTTCGTTATATCCATACCCTTCTGGTCATTCATCATAAAAATGTAGGTTAGATCCAACATCGAAGCAAGTATGGTAGTGTTCATCCGAAGATGCATCATCCATGCAAGTTTGGTCCAGGTAGGTCTTATAGTGGCTTGAGAATGGACCTGCTCCAAAAACGTAACCTTGCCACTTTTCAGGGTCCTGCATCCGTAGCAACTCTAGCAATATGCATCAATACATACATCCTCAGTGCATAGTCGGTACGCATTGGGCATATAGTCATTTCCGAAAGACTTGACGCCGTCAAAAAAGACAGAAACAGACGCAGAAGGAATATCATAAGCTCCCCCCAGTATAAACATCAGTCATTGATTGATTGATTGTATATTGTTTCACGTCCCTCTCGAGAATTTTTTACTCATATGGAGACGTCACCTTATGCCGGCAAAGGGCTTCAAATTTAGACTTATACTCAGCACTCAAAACCATTGAGCAGTGAGGGTTCTTTTTCGTGCCAACGCCTAACGTGAGACGGGGCCTACGTTTTAAGGTCATACACGAAAGACCTTTGACTATCACTTCTTGTACCGGGTGCTTGGTGAAGGAACGGTCACTACCTATGTTTACGTCTTACTTTTGACGTGGCGCCAGGAACGAGAATCGAACCCGGGCCCCCCGATCAAGAAGCGAACACTCAACCACTAGACTACGGTGACCGTTCATCAGTCATTGAAAAGAAGTGTTTTCCTCGTTTTATATTTGATAAAACAATATCTTAAAAGAGGCTTGTGTGTATGTTTTTGTCATCTCCCTCGGGAGATGACACATTAAGATTGTATGCCGGAAGTGAAGTCCTAGTGTAAGCTTCCATTAATTCTTCGGGAATCCTCGATGTTTTACAATATCTCAATTGAGAATCTACACAAGGAGTTCCAAGTAGCCCGTAAACTGGTTTTCTTTTAGAAGAACTAGCTTAGATATGTGTGATCTACTTTCGGTTTAGGCCTATTTGAGGAAAGCCAAGGAAAATTTAGAAAAGAAATACGATGCTTATTGTCATCTCTCACAAGAGATGACACATTAAAGTTTGATTTCCTGATGTGAAGTCCCAGTGTAAGCAGCTATTTTTCAGTCTGCAATCCTCGACTGACTCCACTACGCTACATTCAAAAAGTGCGAGGCCACCCGCAGATCACCGACTGCTCAGTTTGACGCGATGATGCGATTTTTAATATATTCGATCAATGCATACTATCTCTGCAAGATATATTATTGTTTTCAGCGGCAGCTCACACAAATTGGTCCGACCAAAATAGTTCCATCATGATTAAGTAGATACAACATTATTGTTCATGATAAGAGTGAAGTTGTGTATTTCATACGTTAAAGAAATCAAAAATAACGTCAAAATATTATTAGAAAATCACTTTCCCCCCGAAATGCAAATAAAAAATATCAATATTCCTACGCTCGCTCCCTCCTCAGCCTTTTTTTTTTTTTTACATGTTTGATAATAGAGAATATTTAGTCATATTTTTTCACCGATGAATTGATAATACTATATCAACAATTGTATTAAGTACATGTTTATAGTCTGTTAATTATCATACAATTTCCTTTTAAGAAAAAATAAATCATTCTGTGTGTGTATATTATTAAATGACGGAATTTTCAATCCCTGGCTGGATTCTGCTCACGTGTGTACACTTTGTAAACTGTAGGGGATAAAATGTGTGGCAAAACGAGAACTGGGTCGGACATTCGGGTTCGTGTTGGAGTTCAGCATAGGCTTACCATTTTATATAGAACTTGAATAATGTAAGTAATATCTGCGACGAATACATTAGCATATTTCAGTAATTTTCAAAACAAAAAAGGTTTTCAGTTTAGAATTTTCCGATCCGGTCTTGATTTTCCTAACACGGCCATTTTAAACACAAGTTGTTGCAGATGCAAATGTTAGAACAAACTATATATAGTTCAACAGGGATTGTATAATTTTTATTAATCAGAATTCGTATTCATATGATCTAATT